>NC_134484.1:94428404-94478404 GCF_040206685.1 Ascaphus truei | reverse complement strand
ATGGTAACTCAGTCAGCATTTAAACTTGGAACTCAGACTGTTGCTTCTCATTCAATTTCTCTCAGTAGATCCTGCTGCTGCTGCTGCGGGATGGTAGCAGTCGCATAAAACACTGTTCTGTACATGTATACAATTAGCATTTTTCATGCAATTATGTAGTATTCCCTGCACTGCTCATAGCGCCACACTGGCATGTACAGTATTGAAACCCACCAGGTGGGATCTCTGCTTTAAGCTTGTGGTGTGGCAGGTTATTGCAATGCTGAAGACAACATAGGGCATTACAAGTTGTGTAGGAGCAGTTAGAATGGGCACACATTTTTCTAGTGCCACCCTGGCGTTGGTGGTGACCTGTTTTTACACGGGAGATGGCAGAGAGACGATTTTGGTAAAATATCCCTTTCAGTTATAATTCTTTTTATACTAGAATGCTGCTGCTGAGGGTTGAGTACAGCTGCAGCGGTTTTCAAATTAGCAGCTACTAGCCTTTTCTCTGGTGTCCCACTCACTTTACCTGTTGCCATCACGGCCACAATTACCTCCACAAAACCTTTCCAACACCCCTCCTTTGAAAATGTAATTAGAAATCGTTCCTAGAGTCATCTGCATGTATCTATTGGTAGCACTCCCTCCTAATGCAAACACGTCTATTTCTACATTTACTCCCCAAATAATTGAATTGAGCCAATTTAACAGTAAAGCAAAATGAAGTGAAAATGCAGGCACACTAATTTAGCTCTGGGCAAACTGACTGCAAACTTTTAAAATTAAGCAAACCTTCAGGAAAAAAATAAATAAGGGTAAAACTGGCAAGGTCCAACAAGCCTGGTGAAAAGTTTGCACATTTCCACCATTTACAGAGTAGCAATTCATAGGGGAACTTGTGAAAGTGAACAAGTCAATGGTGCTAGATAGGATACATCCAAATATACTAAGAGAGCTTAGAAGGCTGCAGCCAATACCATTAACATAACTAATTAACCAGTCACTAACAGCTGGTGGTGCCAGGTGACTAGAGAAGAGCAAATGTAGTTACACAAAAGTGGAAGTAGGGAACATGCTGGCAAGTACAGGCCATTGAGCCTAATGTTAATACTGCTGAAGAAATAATTGTTTAATATCTCAAATCCAGCAATTTACAAGATTCAAAGCAGCATGAATTTTCTGGGGAGAGAGAATGTCAAACAAAAATGTGTGTTTTTTTTTTAGCCTGTGACCTAGTTAATAATTTAGAATGGAGAAGTAAATGTAGCTTACTTAGATTTTAGCAAGGCACTTATTAAACACAGATATTGTTCCGCATCAGGCCTGCACAACTCGGAAAGCGAGAAGGGCCGTACTGCTCCAAAGAAAAAAAAATTGGGCCGCACGGATAAAAACATCATCATCATCTCTCCTCCAGCAACTCATATATCTCCCCCAGAACCCCTCACTATCAACCTTTGCAATAGTCCCCATCTATCTCTCATATCCCCATCTCTCCCCCTCCACATCAAACACACAATACCCCCCCCTGCACCTCACATCCTTCTCCCCCTCCTTGCACCTCACATCCTTCTCCCCCCCCTTGCACCTCACATCCTTCTCCCCCCCTTGCATCTCACATCCTTCTCCCCCACCTACAGTACATCTCACATCCTTCTCCCCCCCTGCACCTCACATCCTTCTCCCCCCTCCCTGCACCTCACATCCTTCTCCCCCCCTGCATCTCACATCCTTCTCCCCCCCTGCATCTCACATACTTCTCCCCCCATGCACCTCACATCCTTCTCCCCCCCCTGCATCTCACATCCTTCTCCCCCCCTTGCACCTCACATCCTTCTCCCCCCCTTGCACCTCCCATCCTTCCCCCCCCCTGCACCTCACATTCTTCTCCCCCCCTGCACCTCACATCCTTCTCCCCCCTTGCACCTCACATCCTTCTCCCCTCCTTGCACCTCACATCCTTCTCCCCCCCCCTGCACCTCACATTCTTCTCCCCCCCTTGCACCTCACATCCTTCTCCCCCCCCCCTGCACCTCACATCCTTCTCCCCCCCTTGCACCTCACATCCTTCTCCCCCCCCCCCCCCCTGCACCTCACATCCTTTTCCCCCCTTGCACCTCACATCAAAAGAATGTATAATTCCTAGGGGACACATATACACACACACATCTACACTATATATATATATATCTAAATATATATATATCTATATATATAGATATATATATATTTCTATATATATAGATATATACAGTATATAGATATATATATATATATATATATATAGATATACATATATAGATATATATATATAGATATACACACACAAACACACACACACACACACACACACACAAACACACACACACGAAGGACTGACAGAGTGAGACTCAGTGAGCAGCGTGGCACCCCAATGGAGGACAGGACAGCACCAGGTGAGGCAGTGACATGTACCTGCCTGCAGTAGAGACTTGGACTTGACTTGCGAGTTGGGGGCACTTGAGAGTGCACACGCACAGCATGCTCCACCACAGTCACCCAATCCTCTGCCGCAGAGGAGCTGGCTGTTTTACTTCCCCCTCCGTCCCACGTTGCGAGCGAGGGGGGGGGGGAGAGAGCAGGGGGGGGGGAGCGGGCCCTGCGCATGCGCGCCGGGTGGGGAATCGCCGCCATTTTTTAAACTTTTTTTAATTATTATTTAATTAATTAATTAACTGGCGCCCGACTGGAGTCATCGCGGGCCGCACAGAGAGGCCAGGTGGGCCGCATGCGGCCCGCGGGCTGTATGTTGTGCAGGCCTGTTCCACATAGAAGACTGATAAACAAGTTGCAGTGCTTGGGATTGGATTCTAAGGTAGTTGAATGGATACGACATTGGTTGATGGACAGCAGTGGGAGTCTTTATAAGGAAGCCATTTCAATGCAGCCAGTGCCCGAGCACAGTGTCTGATCCTTGCGTTCAACAAGCATAGGGAAGCATATTTAATTGAAAGAAGTGCTCCGAAGCTGTAGGGTGGCAGGCTCAGGTCAAATCTGGGCAAGTACGTCACGGAAAGTCTCCTCCCAACAGAGGTGGCAGAGGCTATTATAGGAAGGGAATTGATGCTATCCTAAATAGAAAAGAAAACCAAGGATCATATTGGCTCAGAAAATGTATAACAGATGGGGAAATTGGCAGGCCATGTGGGCCAAGTGGTTCTCATCTGCCTTGAAATTCAATGCCATAATAATTACATATAGGATTGCATAAATGTAGGTTTATAAAACTTGGGGCTTTCAATAATCCCTACAACTTTGCACCTGTGTATGTTTTACTTTTCAAACACTGTGCTGTCTAATTTTTACAAACACTAAAATGCAATTAAAATACATGGAACATAATAAGATGGGTTAAGGGCATCAACACAAATGTAACATTGGGTAAGGAGCCACTGCTCTGAGGAGTTTACAATCGAATCTGGTAAGGATCGGTTGAATAGCTCAAAACTATGCATTTGTATCCTAAAAATCAGACACGTCTATGCCTTCTTTTTGTCACGTTGTGCTCACCACAAACAGAACGAGACCCTGTACTGAGATGGGAGTAGTAACAAACACCAGCCACAGGCACGGGGGCCACGTCCGGAGTGTAGGTTTGTCTTGACAGCAGGGTCAGGGATATAGATATCAGAGTTGTCTTTATACTTGCCGAGTTCAACGTAGGAGATATCCGGAGCGTAGAAGGTACTTTTGCCAAAGTCAGGGTTGGAGAGTGGAGAGTGGTCGATGTGCAATGCCGAGTTCAGGATTAGAGAGGAGCGAGGAGTCAGAGGTAGCCAAGATCAGGAGCCAGAGGTTGGAGTAGTCAAAGCAAGCCGGTTCGGTACACAGAAGATCAAAAACTGGAACAAAGCAACAGGACAGGGACAAGGCAGGAACAGCAAGGGTAAACACAGAGTAACATGAATCTATACTCAGCCAATGTGCCTATAACATTGGTGAGCATATATAGGCTGGATCAGCCAGCCCCCATGGCGGGTGGAGCGGGGGCACGGCCTCTGTGGTAGCTGTGATAGGTCCAGGGCTCAATGAGCCGGTGTGGCTGTTTGTGCAGCTAAAGAATGCATCTACTGTATGAGCAGGTGCAGCTGTTAGTACAGCTAATGAAACTTGACACGTAGCTTGGGGGCGTGGTGCACGTGACACATGCAAGCTCTGCGCAAAGTCAGTGTGTGTCATGATCCGGGGGCGGAGCCAGAGTCCGCGGCGTCGGATGACGCCATTTTGGCGTGCATGCTGCGCGCGTCTGGTGCTCGAGAGGATGCGCGGAGCGGCTGTACTTCGGTAATCCTTACACTTTTACATTATTTGTGAAAGCTAAACATTTTCCATTTGCTTTTGTCTAAATAGAGGAGGGGAATAGAGGTGATGGTCAATCTTTTTTGCTCAATCCCTGTTATAGGTATCACCAAATCTGATTACTTTATACAGCTCAACCCCCTTATAACGCTGTGCTTGGGGTCCAAAGAATCACATCACGTTATAAGCAAATCGCGTTAGAAATAATGTACAATTATATGCATTATACAATAAAGTATTTAAGATACCAATAATCGTGTTGTAAAGTATTCATAAATACGAAAATTGGGAGCCACGCTTGCATCATGTTATAAGCGGATTCGCGTTGTAATGGATCGCGTTATAACGGGGTTAGCTGTACCATGTCCTTTAAACCAATAAAGCCCTTCCCAGTCTTCAGGTTAAAGTGTTTATAGGAGGTAATTAAAATCTAAATGATTTATAAATTCTCCTACTTAACCAATGAAAAATATAAAATAACTTTTTTAACCTGTTAAACTTCACAACCATTAGTCTAATTTGCTCCTATGTGGGATTGCACCTTTAATAGCTTAAACACGATCAATCATTGATGCTTTATTTTATTTTTTTAAACAACTCTCACATGTATATTTTTCAATCATTTTTTTAAAGTTTACCCTAAAAATCTCAGAGCAGTACCACATAGCATCAACTGTACCAATGGCTTATTTAAAAGGTTAAAACAAATGTATTTTTAAGAACCTAATTAAGATATTACTGACATTACTTTGCTTTAGTCAAGTTTGTCCAATGGATACTGTTCCAAGTCTAAATAAAGTGGATATGAAATATATTTTACTGAATTGAGAGATAGAAACAAACAAACCACGGGTGTAGTGGAACACCACTAAAGAAAACAGTACACACACGTGTAAATATTTATATGTGGGTGCGTGTGTATGTGTGTACACATACATACACACACACCTCTAGTGGGCTACAACAGGGGTGCGCAAAGTAGGGGGCGCGAGATTTTCTGAGGGGGGCGCAGCTGTTAGAGAGGCCCCAGCGCTTCCCCAAATGCATTTAAAATAAATGCCGGGGGATCGCGCGAGGCCTCTGCAACTTTTTATTTACCTTGCCTTCCAGCGACGCGTCTCCATGGCAACCCGGTGTCAAATGAAGCCGCGGGGTCACGTGCCGTCACGACTCCGGAGCCGCGCGAGCCGGAGGGGAGACAGGGGGCGCATAAAGGAAACTTTGCGCACCCCTGGGCTACAGTACCATTACTATTTCTTTACAAAAATAGTAAAGAATATCAGAACTGCGTGACAAAAGAGGAACTAGTTTAAAAAAAATAATGGGACACTGACATCTACAAAAAAAATAAAAAATTAGGTCAAATATCGTTTTGCATAAAACTAAGCAAGTTGTTTATCATACCACTCAATTATGATACAAGATTAGACAATCTTGCAATGATTGCATGTCGGAATGAGCTTAATCATTTACCTCATCTGAAACAAGGGTCCCTGAAGCTGAACTGCGGCACTCCAAGCTACAGGACCTTTACAGTCCAGGGAGACTTAATTTTATTATTCTATCACAAGAATTTGTGCCCAGAAGAAACAATTTGGCCACTGGGGTCAGCCTCACTCTAGTAGCCAATACAGGCATACCCCGCATTAACGTACGCAATGGGACCGGAGCATGTATGTAAAGCGAAAATGTACTTAAAGTGAAGCACTCCCTTTTTCCCACTTATCGATGCATGTACTGTATGGCAATCGTCATATACGTGCAGAACTGATGTAAATAACGCATGTATAACAGGCTCTATAGTCTCTCCGCTTGCGCACAGCTTCAGTACAGGTAGGGAGCCGGTATTGCTGTTCAGGACGTGCTGACAGGTGCATGCGTGAGCTGCTGTTTGCCTATTGGGCGCTATGTCCTTACTCGCGAGTGCACTTAAAGTGAGTGTCCTTAAACCGGGGTATGCCTGTAGAAAGCTGTGACATCACTGTGAGACGTCATTGCTGCTTCTCACTGGGTGACATCATAGCCATCTTTGTTTTTCCCTGCAAGTACTGGCAAAAGTTTGGAGTGCTGCAGCTGAGTTCTGGAGGGCTCCCTGGTTCGCATAAGGTAAAAACAAAATCCGTTATTTTGAGGGCGATTGCATGCTGCACATAGCATGGATAATAAACCTTGTTTTTTTTAATGTATACTTTTAATATTTTAAGCTGCTAACATCATCTACATCTTATTAATCTACACATGAAATAAAATATCAAACCATAAAAGTACAACATAGCCACTAAACACACAGAATCCCAGCAAGCGCAAGAAACCCCACAACATACCAGATATATATATATATATATATATATATATATATATATATATATATATATATATATATATATATATATATATACAGTGTTCGACAAACCTATACATTTGCTCGCCCCGGGCGAGTGGATTTAACCCCCGGGCGAGTAAATATTGGCCCAAGCAGCACACGTTTGGTACTAGGTGGCGAGTAGATTTTTTTTGTGTGGCGAGTAGATTTTCTGGTGATTTGTCAACCACTGTATATATATATATATATATATATATATATATATATATATATACATACATACATACATATATACATACATACATACACACACATTATATTAAGTGTCAAAAGAAGAACTACTAACGTTGCCAAATGTATACAACAAAAGACAGAAATGCCCAATGCTACATCCAATATGACAAAAATACACAATAAAATACCTATATATTCCATCTGGTCTCATCTGTTTGGAGGTTAGCGGCCCCTCCACCCAGGGTTTAAGCTCGACCCTCCTCACTTTCCAAGTTAGCAGGTCTTTTTCATGTTACTGGGTTTGGACAGATCCAATGTGATCATTCTCCCTCCAAAGATAGGAGGTAAATGAGAATTTGCATCAGTTAGTGTTAGGACCTGCGATATGTGGTCATGCCTTGATGTGGCTTGCAGGCTTAAAAAGCTTTGGCCAAAGGGTTTAACTAAATGACCCTCTTTCAAGAGAATATATAGATATTTCACTGTGTATTTTTGTCATATTGTATGTAGCATTGGGCCTTACTGTCTTTTGTTGTATAGATTTGGCCACGCTCAGTAGTTTTCCTTTTGACACATATACATATTATGTGGTATGTTTTGGGATTTCTTGAGCTTGCGGGGTTCTGTGTGTTTATTATGGTTAAAAGTTTCAATAAGATATGAATTGCTCTGCCTTCTTTTAAAACAGCAGTCCAAACTGCTATTTTTTTCATTTATTTTTCTCCCTTTAATATGTGCATCAATAGAATCCACACAATGATAAGTAATTAGCTAAGTTGCCAATTGATCCGTTCTCCTGTGATCGATCGGCAAAAATTTGGCTCGGGGGTTCACTAAATGGCTGCAGAGGAGTATTCTGCAGTCAGTGGAAAGTTGTGTGGGGAAGATCATGTGAGCAGGCAGCCACTAGATACTCTTGGTGCACTGCTAGAGAGAGGGCAGGGCTCAAAAAGGGGTGTGCCAGAGCCTGTTTCAGGATAGGAATGGGGATGTGACTTTGTAAATGGTTGCCATAGAAACATAAAATGCTTGTTACATTATTAATGTATTATAATGTCGTCTAGAGTATTATAAAATAAATAAATGCTACAAGTATTTTCTCGTAGTACAGAACTGATTTATTTAAAAAAAAAACACACATGTAGGTTTTTTTTCTTTCTTAATTTTTTTAATATAGGTTTGAAGCAGGGGGTCTCCGGAGCTGAATCCTGTTAATTTTCGCTCCACAGACCCCCTGCTTGCAAAGATACTTCCCTCCAGGGCTGTCCGTATCACTTGCAGTTCTCTGCAGTTTAATGCCCCTGGTCACATGGGCCAATAGGAAGCCACAGCAGATGACGTCACAGCTTTGAAAAGTAGTCATATAGTGAACCCTGAAGTGGATACTGGCACTCCTTAAGAAGCAAAACAAGGAAGCGATAACCTCGCTGCAGCTGATATTACCATTAGCATTTTGTGCTACCAGGGAGATAGTCAGACTATAAACAAAAGCTGATAGGTTGTGTTGTAGAGACACGATCAACAGAGAGAGATCCCTTTTAAGGTGCACTACTGACCAAAAATCGTTTATATATAATATTAGTGGTCTTTGTGTAACTGCGAAAAAAACGGTCTAAAATCAATTTTAATATCACATAAAGTAACGATGTAATATTGGGATGCTACGACGATAAAGTTAAAAAAGCAAATATAGCTGCGTGCCTATGGTAGAGGGACTGGCATCTAGGATGCTAGGTTATGCATATAACATGGTGTGTTGGTGCCGTCCTATAAATGTGTGTATCTATCAGAGTCTAGTTGACTTGATACACTGGACACTAGTATAGGTTTGTTTGTAAGGTCCCTAGTCCAATCTTGGTCGTGGTTGCGATTGAAAGACTCTACAACATGACCTATCAGCTTTGGTGTATACCCCTTATGAAGGCAGGTGCCTCTGGAAGCAGGAGGTCTCTGAACCTGAAATTAATGGGGTTTATCTCTGGAGACCCCCTTTCTTCAATCTTGTATTTAAAAAAAAGAACAAATGGAAAAAAAAACGGCTTGGATTGATGTGTCGTTAAAGGACACATCAATTCTGGAACCATTTACCAGTCTTTCAAATCTGTCACCTGTTTAAGATTTTAAAGAATTTGGCGGTTTCATACTTTAAACATGTTTGTATCTGAAAATATCCAATTACATTACAATATTCTGCACCCTGGACATACTTGACAACAAGAAGTAACTCTCAAAAATGTCTGCCCTGGTGAAATATTTGATAAATAAAAAATATGTCAGGCTCACTCAATGCATTGTAATGTCAAACCGTATCATTATAATGTATGATACATGTGCATCACGGGACTTTAAAGTGTAAGGAAGTGGGGACAAAGAGGGATGTGTATGGTTCTTTTTCATTTTGGTGCTAAAACAAAACCTCAACCCTTCTCATGACTTCCCAAATAACAGTTTCATTTAATCTTGAGGAGCACATCCAAAATTAAGTAATATCAATTTGTAAATTAAAGCAAAAGCAGGCGAGTATAGGGAAGATGTTTGGCAAGAAACCGGTGTGTACAATGGAGCTGAAGACCTCCAACATTGAAGACTACCAAAAGTATCACGCCACCATGTATTCTCAGAGTAGAATATTCTGATCCATATTTACTAAGCAAGCCATAAAAGACACACGCCACCACTCCCTACGGAATGGCCCATACGGTGTCTTATCTCAGAGAACCGCTCAGGAAATAGAACCATTTGTGCTCAGGAGCGACAGAACTGAATATTTTGATAATGAATAATCTGTGTAATATTATCTTTACTGCTTTATCCGCCTCCCTCAATTTTCATTTCCGTTTTGCAACTGGTATGAAATGATATGCTTACAAATATATATTTTAACTTTGCTCCTCTTCACATAAGTCTCACACTGAGGATGCGAAAATTACAAACGAAAAATTTTAAGAATCAAAAAAAAAGGTTACATTTGCTAAAAAAAAATGCACTGAAAAAAATAAATAAAAGTCGGTCATGTCCTATTATATGATCAATACATTTCTAAGATTAGAAGTGACAAGTAGATTTTCTCCTCAAATGGGAAAAGATTGCGTTCCCAGGTCTTCCTAATTCATTAGCCTGTGGTTACCGATACATGGTTGACATTGATAAATATAGCGAGATAAATGTTTATAATTCAGACAAAAAATGCCAATGTAAACACATTACACAAGTTATGAATTATTAATAAGGGGATTTGAGCGGCCCTGTCACGTGCTACACGTTTATCCGGAAAACTGCAGTGTTTGCATCACTTCAAATTATTTTGACCTCAGTTAAATTTAGCATAGGTTGAACTTGATGGACGTATGTCTTTTTTCCACCTCATCTATTATGTAACAATGTAACAAAGCAAAGGGGTTGAAATATTTAGGTATATTTGGCTGGAATTGATAATGGTCAGTTTATCATTACTGTAGTAATGTGATAACATAACGCATCCTGACATCTATTTACCTTTAGGAGACAGTCTTGCTGAAGTATATATATTCTCATGCAGTTCAGCAGCTTCTGTGTAGCGGCAGATAAAAACAATTACCGTGCATCCTCGTTATAGCTTTCTCGAGTTTAAGATTACTGTACCTAATGTTAAATGCCATATAGGCCTCGTCATTTTCATTTACAGATGCACAACTTTAAATGAGTATTCTGCCAAGCTAAAGAAAATGTCCTAACCACAGGGAGGGGAAAAAAAAATTCCAACACACCTGGGTTATTGTTGATAATTTTTTTGGTCTGCCTCGCTGCTGGTTTGGGGAGTGTAGTTTCAGATAACGCTATGCTGGCCGCAGCGTGTTGAGCTTTCTTAATGCTGGTGCTTTCAGCTTCCCAGGTTTCTTCTTCCAGTGTCAGCTGTACTGTGAACAACTTCAAGGAAGTAATTAAAAAAAAATAATGGAGAGTGTATAACGTGTTACAAAGGAAAATAATCATTGTATACACAAAGATGGCATCACTCACAAGAGCAAGCAAATGGTTTCCTTGAGATCAGCCAGTGCACGTCTAAAGAAAGGTATCATAGTCATGTTCTAGCATATCCCAGAGACAGTTAAAACCAGCACGGGGCACAATGGAAAAAAAAAAAATCAAAAACAAATAGAGGACTTATTTATCACATATCCATGTTACTGTAGAAATCAGAAGTTTGGGACCTTCAACCGTCTGACCTTCCTGAAGGTCTCTTTGGGGAGCAAAACTTCAGGGCTCTAACATGGATATGTGATCAACAATTCCTCTATTATTTTTATATCAGTGTTGAATGCTGGTTCTGACTACGGTTGGGCAAAATACTGGTTGGAAAGTAATACCGCGGTAATAAAAATGGCTGATAAAGGATTTATCTCCCCATTGTCTCTCTCAAATACCTTCATCCCCCAATGTCTCTCAAACCCCTTCACCCCCCCCCCCCCCTCCACGTCTCTCTCAAACTCATTTCTCCTCCGTCTCTTAAGCCCCTTCCTCTCCCCCACAATATCTTTGAGACGAAGGGGTTAAGAGAAACATAAAAATGTAAGTCATCAAAATGTCTACTATTGGGTATTTATCGCGATAAATATCAATATTGTGGGAATTATGTTCGTTATCGCCCAACCTCCACTTTTTGGGATATGCCAATTCAGGACAAAAAAAAAAAGCATAATATCCAGTTACATTTAAAAATAGATAAATAAAAAAATATAGGACACTCAATCTTTCAAGTTCCCTCTCTAATTACTCCAACTCATGTGTTGAACTAAACCTTTGTGTATGTGAAAGCAATGCAGAGGAGAGTGGTGTTAAGTGGAACAATATGACTGGGATAAGAGAATTGCGATGGAGAGTCCGAAGGGTGTGAGGAACAGAGTAAGGCGGAGGACAGAGAGTGTAATCCAGGTATGATATTAAATCAAAGAGGACAGGGAAAACAAATTTGCAATACCTGGACTGTTACATAAGATTTTAAATTCACTCACAGTAAAAAGAATCTAATAGGTAATTGATTTTGCTGTTTTTTCATAGCATGTACAGGTAGCCCAAATTAGCTAACCTTTGAGTGAGCTGGTCCTCTTTCATCCAGAAGCTTATACTGGGGTTGAATTCTATTGAAGCGGGCTAACTCATTTACCAAACACATTGGAGTTTTCTCTTTGGGGTTTGTCATGTTTTCATGGAAAGGAGCTGTAAAATAAATAAATAATAATAATATCGACCTATTTTATTAACAATTAGTTTATGCAGTATTTACAGTTCTTAAAATATTGTGCATCCTTATTACATGACTAACAACTGTTTTTATCAGTCGATCATCATTTTCTGATAAGAAATTAGGGTCTTTTAAAAAGAATTTGGCTTACCGAATATGTATTTTCCTTCAGTACATCAGGCAGCCCCTCTAGTTATAGACTCCACCTCCTGGGGTAGGACAAGAAAAAGCTTGCACCTGCCCTATATATGGCACCTCCCCCTTTACCTCTGCAGTGTTCATAGTAGTATAAGGTTAGGTAAACACATTTTTAGACAACAAGGCTCCCCTTCTAACCATAATAGAAGGAAAGGGAAAGCTATGTGCAGTCTGATGGACTGAAGGAAAATACCAAAAATGTAAGCCAAGTTTTCCCTTTCCATGCATCTGGCAGCACCATGGGTATTTATTACAGCTATAGCAATGGAGGGAACAAAAAGAGGCACAGCAAAACACAATTTAATCTATTACAGCCGGAAGACTTTTCTGCCGAAGGCTGTTTCTTGGGATGCCTGTACATCCCATTTATAATGGTTTTATAAAAATGTGTATATTTGTC
Source organism: Ascaphus truei (assembly GCF_040206685.1). Lineage (NCBI taxonomy): Eukaryota > Metazoa > Chordata > Amphibia > Anura > Ascaphidae > Ascaphus > Ascaphus truei. The sequence continues at coordinate 94,465,705 of NC_134484.1, read as the reverse complement.
CCACGTAGCCCGACACCTGTGTTTTCTCCCCCTAGGATGCCACTATCGCTCTTGAAGAGTGACCTTTTAGGCCCGTTGGAATTTGCATGTTGGATCTTTGATAAACCAAGCATATAGTCTGTATGAGATTACTGCAATTAAGCACACCATTTTTTTTTTCCAATGACAGGTTATTAATGTCGGCTTCTTGTAAGGTTTCAAACTGTGTGATCCCTTGTGGACTTGGGTTAAGGCTTAACCCTGCTCACCGTATTACATCAACTGGTTTTATTAAACAGTGGGAGCTATCTGTATCTAATTGCTCTTAAGGACATCTCTAAAGTTAATAAACTCCGGGATTTTGAGGATTATGAAAGACGACTAGAGATTAATATGTACAAATTCAAAAACAAATTAAAGGATAGAAAACACAGTAAATTCATCCGAGACAGCCATGATTATGAACAGGGCACAGTCTATAGGTACCCCTCTAGACAGAATAAGAGGTGCAATATGACAGATTACCCCTCTTCAGATGTTGAAACCTTAGAGAATGAGTTAACAACACAACAAAATAATGATTTCCTTAGGAACAAAGGCCACCAGTCGCCTCTTCCAGGCAATGACTAATTTTTTTTAGCCATAACGCAACCAAATGTCAAACCCACAGAGGGAAAAACAACCCCTCAAGAAAGAAAAGTGCAACCATACTGGAAGACACAACAGTACTAGATGCTAAAACAGATTCACTACAGATCTTCAAATCTGTCTCAAACTACTTTCAGCATTGATCAACTGAGCCTGTTGAGAAAGGGACCCTCATTCTCTCTCACGTAAAATTTTAATTTCTTTGAATGAGCAGAGGATCTCAATCTATTTGGCAGGAGACTGTTACTTCATGAATTCTACACAAAACGAGCCAATGGGGACACAGATACTATGAGTCTATCAGATATACATAACCTCGAGTCTCATCTTCCCGTGAGAACAAAATGAAGATACTGACACTCGCATCACGCGTCCTTTTACTGATCTTAACAAGTCACTTTACTTAATCATCTAATCTTTGCCCTGTAGTTGAACTCTTCATGTCGTGTAACAAGAGATCTAGAATCTCAACCTTCGTACTTAAAATCCACCAACAATTTGAATGCTGGAGAGAGGGTCTTAAAGTTTTAATTTCAAGCACTGAATTCACCCACAAACCGGAATATCGTCATTCAAGATATAGACGCTTACAGTATGCCTCTGAAAATAAGAGACTATTGGGGGATAAACAGTGCTATAACATCTTAGACTGTAGTCCCATATCACAGCTCAAAAAAAGAACTTGCTACCATTTTACAAAGAGGTAAAAAAAAAAGGTATCAGCTGAGCACAGCCAAGGGAGCCAGGTATGGTAGTATAAAAAAAATATTTTATTGAGAAAACATCACTAAAAGGCGTGGAAACCTCCTACAGATGCAGCCACCAGTATTCGATCACTTGCCTGGGTAAAAACTAAGGTATCTCACAGTAAATGCCTCAACATTTCTGTGAGATTCTGATGCCAGAATAATGGCTCATCGGATTAACACAGCAGGGGTCCCTGCAGTCCCATTCAGTTTGCTACAAACATGGAGTAAAACCTTGATCTTTTTTTGCAACTAAAATGGTGTGCCTCCATCTTTTGTGTGTTGAGCCACAGAAGGATGGATTTGCAGGGACATCCGGTATATCCATCCAGACAGGGGCAATGACTGGGCTTAACCTTTAATATAAGAGCCTCATTGCCCCTACCGTCACAACTGGTATGTTGGCTCTTCATTGATTTTGTGCCTCAGAGATCTGTGCTTTCTCCCCTTTCTCTTCCACCTCCCCCCATACAAACCAATTACTTGTTAATTATGCTTTTGACTCTAATTACAGTGATCCATTTTCATTGATTCATTAAATGCTATGTTTTACACAGTTGGTGTGCAACCAAGTGATTTTCTTTTGGAGTATACACTTCTATATACCCTCCATTTTGTTTTGATGTTTACTTAACTCTTCAGTCTTGCACCCACCTTATATCACCAAGATGATTCATCTTACATTAATCAATTTGGTGCAACACTCTAGTTGATCATCAATGTCTATTGTTTTTTTCAGGTGTGTTGCAAATAATTTTTATTACTAGATTAAAATCCCACGCTGGTATTTATTTTATTTATAAAATGTTATACCAGGAAGTAATGCATTGAGTTACCTCTCGTTTTCAAGTATTTCCTGGGCATAGAGTTATGATGACAAATAATATATGGTTACAAATACAGTTACATAAGTGAACACGGTATACATTATATACAAGACATTGCATGCACAGTTAAAGATAATATATATTAAAGGCGTATGTAACAGTTACAGACCAGATTAAAATGTGAGACAGCTTTAGTTTTGATAGCACTTAGACAGGTGGTGGCTGTGAGAGTCTCCGGTAGATTGTTCCCATTTTGGGGTGCACGGTAAGAGAAGGAGGAGCGACCGGATACTTTGCTGAACCTTGGGACCATGAACAGTCTTTTGGAATCAGATCTCGGATAAGTGCTGCATGTGTTAGGGTTGAGGAGCTTGTTCAGGTAGACAGGTAGCTTACCCAGAAAGTATTTGAAGGCAAGAAAGGAAAGATGGACTTTGTGCCTACTCAAGTGATGACCAATCTAGTTCTTTGAGCATTTCGCAGTGATGTGTGTTGTAGTTGCATTGGAGAAAAAAAACGGCATATTGAATTGTAGAGGGTATCACGTTTGCTAAGGTAGGTTTGGGGTTCAAGCCATATACCATGTCCCCATAGTCGATAAAATGCATTAGCACCTGCTGTGTGATAAGCTTTCTGACCAGCAGACTTAGGGAGGATTTGTTCCTATAAAGTACACCTAGTTTGGCATAGGTTTTGTATGTCAGCGTATCAATGTGCATCCCAAATGTTAAATGGGAGTCAACCCATATGCCCAAGTATTTAAAACTAGTAGCAGGAGTTAGGGTGGTATTTGCGTTGGTTCTGATCTGGAGCTCAGTCATTGGAAGCTTTAAAAATTTAGCATTGGTCCAAAATACCATTATTGGTATGGGATCACTGACTCTAGATTTGATGTTCTGAATAGACCAATCTCCATCATTGGACCTCTCTACAATTTGCTGCAAACAGATCGCTGTAATCTGAAGTCATTTCTGGAAACCCTCCTGCAAACAAATTTAGGATGAGGATAATGAAAGCTGTTTCTGGACTACTGCCTTTTGTTCTGCACCATTTATGGAACCTTCTCCAGATTTTTATGTAAATCTTGGAGGTCACCTTTTTACAAGACTGTAGTAGGGTCTATCACTGGTGAAGATAGTTCCCATTTCATTATTCGCCTTTCAGCTTCCAGTAGTGTACTGGACCTCAAGACAGACGGTCCTCCCTGTTTGGTAGTATCCAGCAGGATTCTGCTAATAGGTTTAACTGGTCTGTAAATCATGTACTTCTGGGCCAGTATGGGATGGTCACCATCACTGTCGCTTTGTCTTGTTTGAGTTTCTTGAGGATTCTCAGAACCAACATAGGGAAGATATATGCCAATACAAAATCCCAATCACCGCATCTAAATGTCACTCTTGCAGAGAACAAAACCTGATGACCTTTGCATTTTCCCTTCTTGTGATCAGATCAATCTCTGGTTGCCCCAACCTGTGAGTTATTTGTTGAAAAACTTCTTGGAGGGACCATTCTCTCTATACAATTTTCTGGTGGCTGAGAATCTGCCACAACATTGTCCTTCCCGCTGATGTGAACTTTTTACAGACAGACTGTTGTTCTCTGTCCATGATTGTATCCACTTAGCCTCCCTCATGAGTGTTGAGCTTCTTGTACCCCCTTTGCGATTTATATATGTTGCTGCTTTATTTATATATATTTTGTTCATTTGGATGCTGATAGGCTTGCCTTTCAAGTGGGAATGGAAGGCTTGCTGCACTTTGAACACTGCCCTTAATTCTAGTGAATTTGACAGCAATCTTCTCTGTGCTTGGTGCCACTGACCCATAATCGTGTGGTTCTGCAAGTGTGCTCCCCATTCAAACTGACTTGAGTCTGTAGTAAGCACTGTCCATGCTGGTGTTTTTAAGGACCAGCCTGCTGCCACCACCTCAGGGAGGTTCTGGAAAGGAGAGTGCGATGCTTCTCAAATGAACTTCAATTTCGGTTCCACTCCCTTAGAACCTCTATCTGGAGAAGACTTGTATGCCGTCGTGCCCATGGAATTGCTCTATTAAGGCTGACATGAGCCCTAGCACTCTCAGCTTGGCAGTTGAGGCAGTCCTGAGGTGTCTAGATTTGTTTGATCAGATTTTCCCATTTACTGTGGCCAGTGTCAAATTGCAGACCTAAAAAGTGAATGCTTTGTGCTGTTCTCATTTTTTTTTTTTTTTTACATAAGTGATGACCCAGCCTAGATCCCAGTACATACTAAATGTGATTTTTCACATTTTTTGTTGTGATGTTGATTTCACTAGGCAGTCATCTAGACAGAGTACTACTCATGTACCTTGCTCCCTGAGTGCTGCTGCTGCTGCTACCACCACCACCATTAATTTTGTGAACCCTGGGAGCGGATGACAGGCCTAACAGCACAGCTTTGAATTGAAAGTCTCTGTCTTTGTGTTCTTGATGCACATTCCACGCTCATCCATTGGATTCCGAAACCTTTAGTCATCATCTCAAGGGGAATCGACAATCTTCTGGATAGTCTTGCTACTTATATGTCTATCTTTGGAGGGCTATCCCAAGCCTTGGAATCCTCTGGATCAAATGGATACATTTGCCTAAGGATGCAACAAGAGACAGAAATGCCCAGTGCTACATCCAAAGTGACAAAATACATAGTACAATACTTCAGTGCTAATCTTCTCATGAGTAGGGGTCATTTAGTTAAACCCTTTGGCCAAAGCGTTCTAAGCCTGCAGCCATCGTCATGGCATGACCAATTTGCAGGTCCTAACACTACCTGGTAAATCCTCATTTACCTATGCTGGAGGGAGAATGACCACAGTGGGTCTGTTGTACACAGGAACATGACAAAAACTGCTCATTGGAAAGTGGGGGTGAGGGGGTTAAACCCTTGGAGGAAGGGCACCCAACCTTCAAACAACTGATACCAGTTGAAAATCAAAATTAATAAACACACAATTCCAGCAAGCTCAAGAACCCCAAAACATCATATATACAGCAAATATATTTGTGACAAAAAGGAGTCATGCTGAGCGTGGCAAAATATATACAACAAAAGACAGACATGCCCAGTGCTACATCCAAAGTGACAAACTACATAGTACAATACTTCAGTGATAATCTGTACAAGTATTGTACTGTCTATTTTGTCACTTTGGATGTAGCACTGGGCATTTCTGTCTTTTGTTGTATACTTTGGCCACACTAAGCAGCACTCCTTTTTGACACAAATATATGTGCTGTATATATGATGTGCTGGGTTTTGGGGTTCTTGAGCTTGCTTGGATTGTGTTTATTTGTGTGGTTTCTTGGCTGGATGGTGCCATTCCTCACTAATAACTTTCTTGATTGTTGTATGCACTAGGAATACTCTTGACCTTCTACAGTATGTGAGCCCATGAACATACGTTCCTGCTTTTTAATAGGCTCTTTTACCTCTTCTATTTCCATTAACATCTTTACTGCTTTCACAAGCTTGTCAATGTCTTCTGCTGCCAAGCTTGAATATTCTTCTCTCACTTCCCCCTCTACATCAAAAAGAGTACTCTGGAAATTCTGTTCCTACTGAGGCTTCCCAGTCAAATTCCTGTGAGGATGCCGAGTAATGCCTCTGATATTCTCTAGGTTCGTAGCATTTCCCTAGATCTTCTCTTTGCATTGATCATGCTGGCGCCATCTATAAATTAGCCATCCCAGGAAGCCTTGAATCTGGATGGGATTTTCCTCCATTGCCAAACGCTTTATGCAGGCACTGCACGTAGCTGTTCCCATCCTGAACAAGTTAAATATTTTGTCTTTGCAGGTGCCTTCTTGGATATGACATGCCCTGTACTGGGTACCTGAGGGGCTTCAGGCCCTGTATTGGCGGGGGGCTTATATCTGTAGGATACATAATATATACCATAAGTGGTAACTTCCATCCACCCAGCTTTTCCTGTCTGATTTCAGAAGGTTTCCCCGGTATTATTCCCCAACCAGTACACGCCATCAAGACAGCAGGTAAGGGGTTAATCGATCATCGCTGCTTCTCTGCACTTTCCGTATTCACAGCGTCTGTCTCCTCTCATCGCTTGTTTGCCAGCTGATCCTTCTTTTATGAAATGCCCACCGACCGTGTGGTGTGCGATGGCCAAAAAGGACATTGCCCACCGTTGCTCTTCCAATACCACCCAGCCCAGCTTCCTCCACCTGACTTCAGCAGAGGGATGTATGCCAGCTGGGCCTGAAAGGGACGTGATGTCGGACTCCCCCCCCCCCCCCACACACCCGTTTGCCGATGACCAGCTGCAAACCTTGCAGCATCTCCACAGGTTCCTGGTGATGCTGGCTAACATCACTGTACCAGCCCCCACAGAGGTAAGCTGCTGCCCTTTTGTATAGGGAGCCTAATAAAAATAATAAAACTAGAATCCTAGTGCAAGCTCCCTCCCCCCCCCCCTTCCATCCCAGTAGGACAGGAACAAGCACTCCACTGGTAAAGGGGGAGGTGCAAGATCTTTCCTGTCCTACCTCAGGAGATGGAGTCCATCACCCATGGTGCTGCAGGATGGACGTAAAGAGAAAAACAGATTTCCTATAAACTAATCAACAGACATTTAACAATAATACATTTCCTAACAAAGTCAAGCAATACTCTATCAGCCCAGGGTTTTAATTTGTTGATTTATTTTGGAAAAAAATAAATCCTTGGTAAAAGAATTGGAAATACTGTAGTTAATACCAAGTGGTTAAGGAGGCACTATGATAAGACATTGTAAATTACAATGTTACTAAATCTAGAGTTGAGATTTCTAAACCATCTTGAAGGACGGTAGCAGCAATCTGCTAAGACCACCTATACAGGTGCATTAATCATGAAACATTTTTTATCTCTCTTCTTAAAATGTTTTAGACAAATTTAAATATTAGCCAGCAACATCATTGTTGTCTGTGGCATAAAATGTAGCCAATGAAAAGATTGTTCTCAAAAATGTGTAACTTAAACCTGCGACTCTTGTCTTTGCGTGCCATTTAACAAATGGAGTAAAAACCTTCAAAATTGACAGAAAAATACCCACTGGAATTGTAGAATTACGGTGCCTAAGCTATAACTATCTGCCTTTATTAAAGTTGTGCTTTAATATGAAAGTCGTTGGTTGAATTTGTACAGAATTAGACTCAGGCTTGAAAAACTTCCAAGAAAGTAGGACAGAGCTGATACTTTGGAAGCTATACTTTTAATGATTTGCATATCTATACCCAAAACCCTTTGTGCTGAAATTAAACTTTGTGGAGTTCACTCATCCATGATAGACAAAAACACGGCGTACCGATGCCGCACTAACACAAACACAAGATACCCTTTCTTGCAGTAATATATCTCAATGTATTACAGCATGGGTGACATATCCGGAGATTTACCTTCTAAGAATTTGACTTGTCCATCATCTGATATAATATCTGGTGAGCTAACAGGTGAAGAAGTATCCACAAGACTGTCGGAAGGACTGTCTATGGTTAATTCTGTGGCAGATCCATTCAGTGAGGTTTGTAGACTCGGCTGACTGGCACTTGTGACAGGTGGGGGAAGCACAGAAGGAAAAGAAGATCCACATAGGGTTACTGATGGCTGTGCCTTAACTTGTGCCATTCTCGGTTACTGCAACATAAATATAGAAAATGTTATATTAAAGACGAATTAAAAAAATGATTCCAGGTCATTACAAGTAACTGTCCCATATACTTACTTGCTTCACTTTATAAAAAAAAAAAAAAAAAAACAATTTAGGGTCTTATTTACCCTAACCCCAATTAATATGCCAGGGTCTCTGTGTAGAAAAACAAATTTTAAAAAATCCACCTGATTTATATAAAGTAAAAAAATAAATTATAAACATACATATGTCTGAATTCCTTTTCTTTCTTTTTTCCCCCACCAGTTTTGCAACTACAGTAGGTGACATTGACAGACTGGCCCACTTGTCCGTGACAGACTAACAGATTATCTACAGCATCAATCAGGGTTGTGACTTCATTTTCAATTTCCAACCAGAGAGGCTCTGAGCTCATATTTCTTCAGATGTGATGATCTGTTACCTTTCATGTCTCAAAATAATGTTCCGCATACACTTTACTCATGGTTGAGAACAACTTTTAGCTTTGATACATATTTTGTCGACAAACAGAAAATGTCACATACAATAGTTTAAAAAGTATTCCTATGTAGCACTGCTACTGAACACAGGCACTGCACAAAGTGCAATAATACATTTCTGCCTCCAACGGCTTACAATCTACAAGGAGATACTGTACAGTAATCCTCACTTAGGAAACATGTAAAATTAGCGTGGCAGACATGCTAATTGGGTGTGTACGGAGTACTCCTTACAGTATGTTACATTTTACTCACTACACTGCATTCTGCTGCACACTCTACACTCGGCAGCATGTAAAGTTCCCACTTTTCCAACCGTGAAATTGAACATGCATTTGTGCAAATTGTATCATGATTACGCTAAATACTGCTTTCCCTAAATGCATAGTGGCTTATACCGCACTGGCCCCTTTATGATTCATAGGAGAAGAAATTAAGGTACTTAAAACTCACCATACTGCAGTCTCGTCTAACCGATATCGGAGTCTAATTTAACATCATTGTCCCATTTACAGACGGCCTTACCAGCAATCTGCACTTCTTATTCTATTACATGATTATTTTTATATATATATATATATATATATATATATATATATATATATAAATAATCATATATATATATATATATATGAGCATACAGGAATATTTCCATTTGATATATATATATATATATATATATATATATATATATGAATGTGCTCACAAGTGATCTTTTTATTTGCGCTACATATATATATTTTTTTTCTGATTTTTTTTTATCATCATTATTATATTTTTTATCATCATCTTACCATTGCTGTGTTTGTTTCAATTTTGTTTCCTCACGAGTCAAATATCTCCTTTTCTCTATGCACTTTCAGGTACTCATTGTTTTATTATATTGCCACTTGGTTGATATGTATATTCTTTTAATCGTTAGATTATGATACTTTTGTGTTTCATGTATCTATTCCCCTAAGTGGTGTGTTCCGGTTTAGACTAGGTTTACTTTCATCTGATACTTTCCCTAGATGAGACTGACTTCTTGATTCTGCATTCACCTGTTCACGTGACCGCCGGGAAACGCTACTTAAGGGCTGATTTTATAACTTTTAGTCACTCTTTGTTAAAGCACCTACGAGTGTTAAACGCATCAGTGGACTTTACCTGTCTTTGCTCATTACATTTTTGAAATCTCTCGAAGTCACACCTTGCATTTTTTACGTTTCGGCTGTGCAGCGCCACTTTTTCTTCATCCCGGCTTGAGCATTGTAATGACCATGTTATTTCTGTTGCACTGATCTCACTGTATTATGTAGCATTGGGTTACTGTTACATTTACTTGCTCTCTTGTGTTTCATTGTTCTACTCTTGCTATTCGTTTCACACATTGGTACCACTTCTAAAATGCACCAAGACACTTGTATACAGGTGTATTTGGACAGCACTGAGACACCTGGCGCTGTATTTGCACAGGACCAAGACACACAGCTGCAAATTTATCAAGTGCTAGTATGAGTTAGCGCACCCAATCCAGCGTTAACTTTCATTGACTTGAATGGTGTGATGACCTGTACCGGCACTTGATGAGCTCAACCCATGGTAAATTTAGTTGACAGATACTCATCCTATATTTGTATTTATATTGATCCAGAAAAGGGGCTGAAGAAAACAGGGACACATCAGCCAATTAACTCTTATAAGGGGGAGAGGGGGAATAAGTCCTTCCTGAATCAAGTAATGGCAACCTGATTTCAACATCCTTCCTATTTTAACTTATTTGGTATATCCATGTGTATGTTTTCTATCTAAAAAGAAGCCTAGTCCTCTCTTAAAAGATAGCGAATGTATCTGCCATCACAGTCTCCATCAGTAGAAAATTTCATATTTTCACTGCCCTTACTGTAAAGTACCGGTTTCCTTTGCAGTTTGTGAAATCTCCTTTCTCCAAACCTCTGTTATTTGTACTGTTCTTGGAATGAAATGTCCCACCAAAAGTTCCTTGTATTGACCATGCATATATTTGTAAATAATTATATCCCCTCTTAGATGCCTCTTTTCTAATGTAAACAATCCTAATTTGAACAGCCTTTCCTCGTAGATCAGACCCTCTATCCCCATTATTAAATTTGGTGTCTCTTCTCTGCACTTTTTTCAGTTGCATAATTTTTTTTTTGTTTTTTTTTTTTAATTGAGCAGTGTCCAAAATTTTACTCCGTATTCAAGGCATGGTCTTACTAAGAATTTATATAGTGGCAACATTATGCTGGCTTCCTTTCCATCTTTACCCCATTTTATGTATCATAGTGTCCTATTAGCCTTTGCAGCTCTAGCCGGACATTGAGCACCGCTGCTAAGCCTACGGTCTACAAGCACTCCTAAATCATTCATCATAGATTGTCCGAATTCTGCCCCATTTTGTTAGTATGCATCTTGCTTCCAAAATGCATAACCTTACATTTGTATTAAACATCAGTGGTCATTTACCTGTCCAAAATTCCAGTATATTAAAGCCCTTCTGTAGAGAAATGACATCCTACTCCGATTTTACAACTTTAAATAATTCAAATATACTAAATGGCAGTGTGTCTGCGTTGCACTGTAATACAGTACAGAGTAATGTCAAATTACACTGTGATACCCGGCGGTGTTATGTGTTGCACTGTGATACCCGGCGGTGTTATGTGTTGCACTGTGATACCCGGCAGTGTTGTGTGTTGCACTGTGATACCCGGCAGTACAACACGTTGCACTATGATACCAGGCTGTGTTTTGTGTTCCATAGTGATACCCAGCACTGTTCTGTGTTGTACGGTGATACTACAGTAGGTTGTGTAATGCATTGCACATTGATACCAGTTTATGTTTTGTGTTGCATGGTGATACCTGGTTGTGTTTTTGTGTTGCATAGTGTTACCTGATTATGTTTTGTGTTGCATGGTGATACCCGATTGTGTTTTGTGTTGCATAGTGATACCTGGTTATATTTTGTGTTGCATGGTGATACCTGGTTGTGTTTTGTGTTGCATGGTGATACCTGGTTGTGTTTTTGTGTTGCATGGTGATACCTTGTTGTGTTTTGTGTTGCATGGAGATACCTGGTTGTGTTTTGTGTTGCATGGTGATACCAGGGTATGTTTTGTGTTGCATGGTGATACCTGATTGTGTTTTGTGTTGCATAGTGATACCTGGTTGTGTTTTTGTGTTGCATGGTGATACCTGGTTGGTTTTTGTGTTGCATGGTGATACCTGGTTATGTTGTGTTGCAGGTGACATACCTGGTTATGTAATATGTTGTACCTGGCTGTGTTGCATTAGCACCATTGCCTTGCATTCTGCTAGGTAAGCTATATGTTATGCTGCACTGTGATACCTGGCCAGATATGGTCTTGTGTTGCACTCTGCTGCCTGACACATTGCATTGCACAGTTACAGTACCTGGCTCTGTACTGTCCCGGGCGGGGTTGCTCACACCTCCAACATTGACAAACACTAAAGAGAATGAGCGGCCACGCGCCGCCCCCTACCCTGACAGCGGCAGCGTGAACCACCGTGCAACGCCGGGGGGAGCATACAGAGAGCCGTCTACCTGATTAACGGGGAAAAGGTCACTCACCCCCCCCAAAAAAATACAGAATAAGCGAATAGATGTTTTACTATTTATTGTAGCCGCAGCCTATAGTTGTACACCAAACCCGTGAGTTTGATGTTAGATATTGAATCTCCCCCTACTGACAGGTGGTACAGTCCGTCGCCCTCACGTTCGCTGCCATTGATCAGAGCTCGAGCGGCCCCATGCGGCAAGTCCCGGGAGTGCATGGGATCCGATTCTGCAGAGGAGTCAGAGCGGGAAGGAGCAGCACAGAGAGAGGCACCTACTGGGGAGCAGTATGAGGATGCAGCACACACAGGCAGAAAGAGACACTTACTGGGGAGCAGTGTGAGGAAGCAGCACACAGGCAGAGAGAGGCACCTACTGGGGAGCAGTATGAGGATGCAGCACACACAGGCAGAGAGAGACACTTACTGGGGAGCAGTGCGAGGAAGCAGCAGCACAGAGAGAGGCACCTACTGGGGAGCAGTATAAGGATGCAGCACACACAGGCAGAGATAGACACTTACTGGGGAGCAGTGTGAGGAAGCAGCACAGAGGCATATAGAGGCACTTACTGGGGAGCAGTATGAGGAAGCAGCACACACAGGCAGAGATAGACACTTCCTGGGGAGCAGTGTGAGGAAGCAGCACAGAGGCATATAGAGGCACTTACTGGGGAGCAGTATGAGGAAGCAGCACACAGGCAGAAAGACACTTAGTGGGGAGCAGTGTGAGGAAGCAGCACACACAGGCAGAAAGAGACACTTACTGGGGAGCAGTGTGAGGAAGCAGCACACAGGCAGAGAGAGACACTTACTGGGGAGCAGTGCGAGGAAGCAGCAGCACAGAGAGAGGCACTTACTGGGGAGCAGTATGAGGAAGCAGCACAGAGGCATATAGAGGCACTTACTGGGGAGCAGTGTGAGGAAGCAGCACACACAGGCAGAAAGAGACACTTACTGGGGAGCAGTGTGATGAAGCAGCACACACAGGCAGAAAGAGACACTTACTGAGGAGCAGAGTGAGGAAGCAGCAAAGAGGCATATAGAGGCACTTACTGGGGAGCAGTGTGAGGAAGCAGCACACACAGGCAGAAAGAGACAGTTACTGGGGAGCAGTGTGAGGAAGCAGCACACACAGGCAGAAAGAGACACTTACTGGGGAGCAGGGGGAGGAAGCAGCACAGAGGCATATAGAGGCACTTACTGGGGAGCTGTGTGAGGAAGCAGCACACACAGGCATATAGAGGCACTTACTGGGGAGCAGTGTGAGGAAGCAGCACACACAGGCAGAGAGAGGCACGTACTGGGGAGCAGTGTGAGGAAGCAGCACACACAGGCAGAGACACTTACTGGGGAGCAGTGTGAGGAAGCAGCACACACAGGCAGAGAGAGGCACGTACTGGGGAGCAGTGTGAGGAAGCAGCACACACAGGCAGAAAGAGACACTTACTGGGGAGCAGTGTGAGGAAGCAGCACACACAGGCAGAAAGAGACACATACTGGGGAGCAGTGTGAGGAAGCAGCACACACAGGCAGAGAGAGACACTTACTGGGGAGCAGTGTGAGGAAGCAGCACAGAGACAGAGAGAGACGCTTACTGGGGAGCAGTGTGAGGAAGCAGCACAGAGGCAGAGAGACACTTACTGGGGAGCAGTGTGAGGAAGCAGCACACACAGGCAGAGACACTTACTGGGGAGCAGTGTGAGGAAGCAGCACAGAGGCATATAGAGGCACTTACTGGGGAGCAGTGTGAGGAAGCAGCACACACAGGCAGAGAGAGACACTTACTGGGGAGCAGTGTGAGGAAGCAGCACACACAGGCAGAAAGAGACACTTACTGGGGAGCAGTGTGAAGAAGCAGCGCACACAGGCAGAGATAGACACTTACTGGGGAGCAGTTTGAGGAAGCAGCACACACAGGCAGAGAGAGGCACTTACTGCGGAGCAGTGTGAGGAGAAATAATGTACAGTAGTAATATAAGAAGTGTGGCTGCAAAGAGACCCGGGCCAGCAGGAGACAGGAGGAGCTTCAGCGAAAAAGAGAACACATTCCAGGGGTACAAAAGCCGATATTGGGCGATTTTTACATATGTAGATCTGTATACAGCACCCACAGGTGTACTTAGCGCTTTACAAGAGAGATCATACACTATAGGAAATTATAGTGCAACGCATAAGATCATACAATAGGAAAGTAAATCCCTGCCCCGAAAAGCTTGCAATCTAAGTGGTATGATGGGAGACTTACAGAGACAGCAGGTGTGTGAGTAAGCGCAGTACATGGCAGTCATTGGTAGGAGCGACTGTGTGGGACAGTGGCCATGTGTCCAGGCTAATGAAATGCTTCATTTAAGAGGTGTGTTTTCAGGTTTCACCTAAAGGTGGGTAGAGAAGGTGTTTGGCATTGACTGAGTGTGAGAGAGTTACACAGGTAGGGTGCAGTGGGGGGAAAAGGGTTTAAGGTGAAAGAGAGCAGTAGAAACGAAGGGGGGGAGGAGACAGTTATAGGTAGAGCGCAAGGCTACGATAAAGCTGCGTCCACGCTAGCGCTGAGCGCGCGGCGCTTGCCAAGTTTAGTTTCTGCAATTTAAATTGTCCCTTCCGCGCACGGGCACGCACGCTCTCCCAAGCTTGGGGAGACAAAAAAAGAGTTTGAAGTGCGCTCAACATTCCCCCAATGCGCCCCCCACCCGCACGTGCTTGCAAAATAAACAGGACACCTGGCGCTCATGCTTGGAGAGCTGGTGACATCAGCGCTCTCAAGCATGAGCGCGGTCAGCGCCAGCGGGGCCACAGCCTTATACCAGATGCCGCTGAGCGGCACAGCGACCCGGTGACGTCACCCTGTGTTGCCCCGAGTGGCATCTTGAACAAAGAGGAAACAGTCGAGGAGAAAAGCAGAGGAGACAGGGAGGCGTGGCCATGAGCGGTTCGCCCTCATTGGCTGAACTCCTCTCGTGACGCGGCCGTCGCCTCAAGAAAACAATTGTGAAAGTCTCTTCATGCGGCTGACGCTTTGTAGTATGCGCGAGGTATGTTTACTTTCATTTGATCACAGCAATTTGTTTTTGTGCCGCTCTACGACGCTGGCGATTTCTGGTATAATCACGGCCCAAGAGACGAGCAGGGGCATAGCGAGAGGTAACGCTGATATTTCGGGAGGAGTGGAGAGACTTGAAAGGAGGAGAACGTTGTAGGTGATCTGAAATTTGATGGGAAGCCAGGAGAGGGATTTAAGGAGGAGAGGAGCAGATACTGTTTTGGGAGAAGAGAAGATGGTCCGAGGATCCAATGCGGAGCTCCGCATTGGATCCTCGGACCATCTTCTCTTATCACTACTGGCGTGATGCACGCACCCGGATGAGCTGCACTCTGTGAGTACTCCCACTTATATATTGACAACTGTTGGACCATTATTATATGTGCTAACTCCAGGATATTTGTTCCAGTGTTATCGTAGGCAGACCATGATTTCTTTTCAGAGGTCTGTCTTTATCACAGGGACTATCATATTTTCCGCATAGGAGATGTATGCACTGGTCTTATGAGTCTCACTCAGCTTTAATCAGAGCTCTACTCCATCTCATATGATTATTTGTATCTGAACTTTATATACCATCGTTCAATAATCCTCTGAGCCCCGAAAACTCGGATTCATTCCCGTTTTTTTCTCTGTTTTGCGAGAAAATGAAATTATTCTAGCAGCCGAATTTTGGATTGATTGCAGGGGAGAAAATTGAAAGGCATGCAAGCCTGTTAGCCGTATGTTACAGTAATCCAGATGGGAGAGGATAAGGGCATGCATTAGAGTTTGAGCAACAGCGTGACAGAGGAAAGGGCAGATCTCTCAATATTACAGAGGAAGAAGGGACAAGTTTTGTCCATGCCGTCAAATGGAGAAGGAAAGGGAGGAGTCAAATGTCACTCCTAGGCAACATGCTATGGCGACAGGATAGATGGTAGAACTATTTACGATGATGGAAAAAAGAGGCTATTGGGCCAGGTTTAGGGGGAAATATGAGGTGCTCAGTTTTAGACATATCAAGTTTTAGGCGACGAAGCGCCATCCACGAGAATATAGCCAGGAGGCAATCTGAGACTTGGGACTGGATTGCAGGAGTGAGGGTAAGGGTGGATCATCTCCATAGTTAAACAAAAAAGGACAATTCCCTGGCGTAAGAGAACAATACAAAAATAGTAAAAAGCAGTCCCAATGGATAATTCTTAATTCTCCAGAATTAGTCCCAGAAAGCAAATACAGATGGTAGTCTCAAGTGGTTTGAAGTTCTGTGGGATAAAAGAAAATGCAGACCATTGCGCACAGCATAAACCGCCACTCAATAACAAATGCCTACTTACAACTTGTAGGAAAATCAAGGGCAACGAGTGTGATCTTTCAACTGGCCATATTGCGGAGTCCTCCGATCCCACGCAATCTCCAATATGTGATGATATACCCATGAATAAAATGAAAGATGCATAGTATAATACAACTTTAACATTTATTAAAATGCGCAAGACCTAAATGGAACACTTACAATGTGTCTGGTCTTTCCGCTTTTTTGTATGCTTCTGTAGTAGTGTTATTTTAGTTTATCATCTCCACAGGGATGATATCTAAGGCCAAAGGAGCTGATGAGTGTACCAAGTGATAGTGTGTAGAGAGAGAATAGGAGAGGTCCCAGAACTGAAGCCTTAGGTACACCAACCGACAGATAAACAGAAGACGAAGACATGTTAGCAACAGACAATAGTAGAGTGAGTGTAGTGCTCAACAATTAGACCTGGTTCCGTCTGTAGAGAATATATGAATGAGTATCCAGATGAAGATGGAGTGTCCACAGTACAATAATATAATTGAGCTGGAGGGGGTAAGTGTCTAGTGGAGTCCACACGACACCCACATCAATTGACACTTCAATAAACACCCAACCAGAATGTGGCTATATGTGTAATAATGTCCGTTGTGTACAGGATATATCATAAGGCACTGTGGCTCTTTACCTGTACACTCCGAGGTACACTCACATCGTCTGTGGCGTGCAGTCCATCCAGGTGTAGATTCAGAATTGTAGTAGATGTAGATAGAGCACAGCCAGGGAAATCCTGCTTATGGTATCCAGAGAAGGGAAAAAATAGCCAGGCAACTCCAAACTAAATAAGTGATCAATTTATTGCATGCTAGAAATACAATAAAAACGGACTACATGAATGCACCTACGCGTTTCATGCAACAGCACTTTATCAAGGTGTCATGTTAGCAACAGAGACTGAAAATGTGCAATGAGAAAGGTTTTCTTTTCATGCAGCTGGTTGCGACAGGTTCAATGTCAGGACCATCCTTCCCCTAATTATAGAGGTAAATAAGGATTTTAAATCGGTTAGTGTTAGGACCTGCGATATTATGGTCATGCCTTGAAAGTGGCTCGCAGGCTTATACGCTTTGGCCAAAGGGTTAACTAAATGATCCTATTTTCAAGAGATATATAGGTATTTCACTTTGTATTTTTGTCACATTGGATGTTGCTCTGGACTTCTTTGTTTCTTGTTTTATACAATTAGCCATGCCCAGTAGCACTCCTCTTGACACATATACATATATATATATATATTGTGGTAATTTGGGGGGGGGGCAGGAGAGGTGGTTTTGAGAGCTTGCAGGGTATATGTGTGTTTGTTTACTTTAGGATGTTATCTTAGACATAAGTTAAAATACATTATATTTTTAAAGCAGTCTGAAAAATATGTTTAAGATATCAACAAGTTAAGGAAATTCTTCTTATAGCCAAAAAGATGAAAACCTTTCAATATAATGGACATCTAATATCTTTCTCGGCTGACTTTTCTAGAGAAACTGCTAGTCTCAGGAAGCACAGTCTCTGTTAAGTGAGCTGTACGAAAGCCAGATTGTAAAGGGTCCAGGAGGGCAGGGTAATAATTAAAGTTGATCATACGGGAAAACACAGGATGTTGTACCAGTTTGGAGGCAATATGCAAGAGGGATACAGGGCGGTAGTTAGTAAGGCACGTAGGGTCTAGTCTAGGGAGTTTTTGACAATAGGCGTGACAACCATTCCTTTATTTCAATAATAATAACTTTATGTAGTATTTTTCTCCCAAAATGACTGGGCATGCTTTACGGTTACAATATAGTATGCGTGCTGTACATGGAAGTTTAAAAGAACAGTCCGTACTCCGATAAGCTTACCATCTGTGTTTTGTTATCCGAGACATAGGGAGATAAAGGTGATACCCAAGAAGTTGGCACTGGGATTTGAACTGGCCTCCTCTGCATCAAATTCAGTCAATGCCTTTGCTCGCTGAACCACTCCTTCAGCCCCTCCGTGACATTACTCCACATTACTGCTAGTCTAAAGACACCTTAGAGCCCATTCACTTGAATGGAATGTAAGGGGCCATATTGACGATTGACTAAGATGTGCTTGGACTCCTTTGTATTCAGAAGACACGAAATACAAAGGAGTCCAATCTGGAACTGTGATGACGTCACTGACACGCAAAACCGGAACCTAGCTCTCACGAACTGCAAGGATTAAGCATGATGATTAGACTAATCAGGGGAGACTATTTGGGGTTAGCTGGGGTGATTTTCTACCTGTTGTATTGTCTTTTGTTGGGGGTATATATACTGGGCTTATCCTCAGTTGTTTCATGCCTTGTCACTTGAGAAAGACCTATTGGTCAAAACGTTGTGTGGCACAATAAATTAGCTTTATTTAGAAAACCGTAGAGCGTTGGATCCATTTTCCTCCGTTGGTATAAAGCACCCACTCACTACACGTTACTCAAAATAAAAAGATAGCAAAAGAAAAACAAGAGAGGGAGGGGTACGAAACTCTGGAGATATTAAAACTCGCCTATGAGTTAAAGGCATGTACAAATGCGGAAAGTGTAAAGCGTGTAACCATATCTGTCAAGGGAAAACAGTTACATCAGGAGTTACTAACAAGGTCTACAATATTACAAGTTTCATTAATTGTCAGACAACGCATGTGGTCTATGCCTTACAGTGTAGCTGTAATTTACAGTACATTGGTAAGACAAAAAGACCGTTTAAAATGCGCATGTTAGAGCACCTGAGAAATGTTAAAAACATACCAAAAATAATAGCAAAGGGTATGCCATTAACTCCGCTTTTGAAACACTTTAAAGAAGTGCATAATAGTGAACCTGGTTGTATTAAATTTAAGGGACTTGAAAGTGTATCACTAGGTAGTAGACAGGGAAATAGAGATAATCATTTATTGAAACTGGAGCAATTTTGGATTTATGAAATGCATACTAGACATCCCTATGGTTTCAATGAACTAATTGAATTGACTCCTTTTTTAAGATAAGGTATTCCGTTTTTAATAAAATGAATTTATTAACATTTATTTGCATTAACATTTATGTATGTTTTTATATTTATTTGTTTTTATTTAATCATTTGTTCTTTTTTCTTTTATTTATATACAGGTTTCAGCATGATTTGTTTACATAGTATATCATTTATGTTGTTAGAGGTCTTTTTCCTGTATTTTTTCATAGGGGTGAGTGCAATGATTAATTTATACTTGCACACATCCCCCACATGAGTTGTCATACACCCTGTTGCCTAGTAACCTCATTTCAAGGTGTTTTAATCAGTGTAGCAATTAGGCAAAGTAAGGGTGTTTCTCTGAGGGGGCTGGTTTCTTCAATCAGTTGCCGCCTATATATACGCGCGGATGACGCTGTACGTGATCTCCTGACGAAGTACTTGGTACGAAACGCGTAGAGGTCACGACAGGTCATCCTGCGCGTGTATGCTGGTAAGCTGAGACGGAGCCTGCAGGAGACAGCAGCGTTTTTTCCATCTCCGCGGTGCCGAGATCCGGATCCTGTGCAGCCACCGCGAGTCTGCTGACTGTCTCAGTGTGAGTGTCCGTTTCCCCTTGCCAGTGCCCAACCTTATGGCGGTTTCTATACAAATCTGTTGATAGGTTGTTTTCATGTTTGTTTTTTTCTTTCATGTGTTTTTATATAAATTTTACTGTATTTGTATACTGTGCAGCTTAGGGTTTAGTCACCATCAGGTGTTCTCCTGGGTAGTACTTAGCCGTCCAGCTGCACAGCTCTTCTGAGGTGGGGTTGGATCCCCTCAGAGTTTGTGTGTATTTTTAATAAATTACCTTCCACTAATCCCTGGTGCGCATTTGTGCATTTTTTATTATCTTGTATTTCAGGGTGCCCTCCCCCTTTCTTAAGGGGGGTTCACCTAGATTTGAGAGTTTCTGGGGAGACGCTTTATGTACATGCTGCAAAGGGATCATCCACACCATCATACAGCACGAGCACTGAATATCCTGTTTTTTCTACCTTCAGGGGTACGAAACTGTCTGCTTGTATGTTTTATAACAAATAGCACTGAGTAATAGCTTTGGGTTACTGAGCTGTGATCTCTCTCAAATCTCACATAGGTCATTCGTTTTTTAGTGTTTCGTTTGACCCGCAGGCATAAACGCAAACCACTAAAAAGCTTTGATATTAACAAAAATACAAATTGTTATCCCACCGCTATGCCACCATTTGTCACGTATGGCACCCTGCTAGCATGCAACCTGCATATAGGACAAGGGTTAATACTCACGCTCGCAAGCGCTCCCACTTTTCACCTCTGCAGAAGTCTGTCAAATGGACAATATCCCCTATACAGGACAAGGATTAATACACACCCCGCAAGCTGCCCCACCCTTCACCTTCGCAAAGGTCCCTCAGATGAGTTAACATCTCACCTAAATCCGTCCCAAAACACCACCGTCACAAACAGCACACAAGTGAGCACGGGACTTAGATATGCAATCAGGGTTAATACACGGCTACTCTAGCCAACTCGCCTGCGCAAGGTACTTTCAATGAGTTACTATTAACCCCTACTCAATTGCAAATTGTATTGTATTGTATGTCTTTATTTATATAGCGCCATTAATGTACATAGCGCTTCACAGCAGTAATACATGTGGTAATCCAATAAATAACAGATAATATAAATAACAGATCATGGGAATAAGTGCTTTAGACATTAAGGAAGAGGAGTCCCTGCTCCGAGGAGCTTACAGTCTAATTGGTAGGTAGGGAGAACGTACAGAGACAGTAGGAGGGAGTTCTGGTAAGTGCATCTGCAGGGGGCCAAGCTTTATGTGCCATGTGTTCAGAATAGCCACAGTGCTATTCATATGCTTCTTTAAGCAAGTGTGTCTTAAGGTGGGTCTTAAAGGTGGATAGAGAGGGTGCTAGTCGGGTACTGAGGGGAAGGGCATTCCAGAGGTGAGGGGCAGTCAATGAAAAAGGTTTAAGGCGGGAGAGGGCTTTAGATACAAAGGGGGTAGAAAGAAGACATCCTTGAGAAGAACGCAAGAGTCTGGATGGTGCATAACGAGAAATTAGGGCTGAGATGTAAGGAGGGGCAGAACAGTGTAAAGCTTTAAAAGTGAGGAGAAGAATGGAGTGTGAGATGCGGGATTTGATCGGAAGCCAGGAGAGGGATTTCATGAGGGGAGATGCTGAGACAGATCTAGGAAAGAGTAGAGTGATTCTGGCAGCAGCGTTAAGGATAGATTGTAGGGGAGACAGGTGAGAGGCAGGAAGGCCGGACAGCAGGAGGTTACAGTAATCAAGACGGGAGAGAATGAGGGCCTGAGTCAGAGTTTTAGCAGTCGAGCAACAGAGGAAAGGGCGTATCTTTGTTATATTGCGGAGGAAAAAGCAACAGGTTTTAGAAATGTTTTGAATGTGAGGGACAAATGTGAGAGAGGAGTCGAGTGTGACCCCAAGGCAGCATGCTTGGGCTACTGGGTGAATGATCGTAGTTCCAACAGTAATGTGGAAGGAGGTAGTAGGGCCAGGTTTGGGAGGAAGTATGAGGAGCTCTGTTTTAGCCATGTTGAGTTTAAGGCGGCGGAGGGCCATCCAGGATGATATAGCAGAGAGACATTCAGAAACTTTGGTTTGTACAGTAGGTGTAAGGTCGGGTGTTGAGAAATATATTTGTGTGTCGTCAGCATAGAGGTGATAATTAAACCCAAAAGATGTTATTAGGTCACCTAGAGAGAGTGTATACAGAGAAAAGAGAAGAGGTCCCAGGACAGAGCCCTGGGGTACCCCCACAGAGAGATCAATAGAGGAGGAGGAGGTATTAGCAGAAGAGACACTGAAAGTACGATGGGAGAGGTAGGATGAGATCCACGATAGAGCTTTGTTCCGAATGCCAAGAGTATGGAGAATGTGAAGGAGAAGAGGGTGGTCCACGGTGTCAAATGCTGCAGAGAGGTCGAGTAATATGAGCAGAGTGTAATGACCTCTGTCTTTGGCAGCATGGAGGTCATCAGTTATTTTAGTGAGGGCTGTTTCCGTGGAGTGAGCAGTACGGAAGCCAGATTGTAGAGGGTCTAGGAGAGAATAGGTGTTGAGAAAATGGAGCAAGCGAGCGAATACAAGACGTTCAAGGAGTTTAGAGGCAAAAGGCAGGAGGGAGACAGGCCGATAGTTAGAAAGACAGGTAGGGTCAAGCTTGCTGTTTTTGAGTAATGGTATGACTGTTGCATGTTTGAAGGAGGATGGAAAGGTTCGAGAGCAGAGGGAGGAGTTAAAAATGTGCGTGAGCGTAGGGATTATAGTAGGAGCAAGAGGTTTTAGAAGATGGGAGGGAATGGGGTCAAGAGGGCAAGTGGTAGAGGGAGAAGAGGCGATCAACAGCGACACATCCTCCTCTGAGACAGTGGAAAAAGAGTCAAGGAAGGCAGGAGGAGAGTTAGGAAGAGGTGTAGGATGGGAGGAAGAAACAGAGGGGATGTTCTGACGTATGGATTCCACCTTTTCCTTAAAATAGTCAGCAAAGTCCTGAGCGGAGATGGAGGAAGGAGAGGCAGCTGAGGGTGGTTTGAGTAGAGTATCAAAGACAGAGAACAGTCGGCGTGGGTTAGACTTGTGCATGCTGATTAGTGAATGTAGCCAGGTCCCCCCTGGAGCACTCACCCCCCCTTCCTGCTGTCCCGCGAGCCGCGCGTTGCTGGGTTGCTAGGGACGCGAGCGGCATCGGAATCCCTGGTAGCTAGGGACGCGAGCGGGCCGGTTGCCGGGGACGTGATCGGGCCGTCGCTAAGGCCGCGATCGCGTTGCCACCGGCCCGGCGGCTGAAGTGAAGGGCGCCGCCATGTTCAGTGCTGTTGCGCATGCGCAGGAGGCCAGCTAGCGCGAGAGGCCCCCAAACAGCTCGCGCACACGCAAGGAGGGAAGGAGGGTGCACAGGGGCAGAGACATGTGACGCCAGGGAGCCAATCGGAAGGCCGGATTCCCCTGCTCCCAGAGAGATACATTTTCGCGGGGTTTTGCCAGACAGGGTCAGTCAGGATCCGGACCAGCTAGGGGTAAGAGGTAGATGCAGGGGTCAGTGACCCTCTGCATTAGGCCAGCAGCCCCAAGGCCCCAGTTAGGTCCTGAGCCACCAAATAGATTGTGGAGTTAGGGACAGGCCCTAGATAGGGACACTGCCCCATTTATTGGTAGCTTAGTCAGGGACACAGTGCCTAAGTCGTGCGGCCCTGTGAGGTGGGTTCTGGGCTCAGAACACCACTAAAGACCCTGGGACTAAGGTGATATTATCCGCGCTGGAGGTCACCCAACGCGGTGTGGAGGACAACGTCGGATCGGGCGGATCTTCCGTGATATCGCGGTACCCGTGGCTGGAGCCGCGGGCAGGTAACCTACCCTTCACATGCACCAACAAGGCCTAATCACCAGACATAGTGGCTGCGCAGTCACACACATATATGCAGACATTGGTATATGACTTTGGGAGTGCAAGACATTTGGGTGGGGGTTACTGGACACAGGGTGGGGTCACTCTGCGGGAGGTTAGCGTCCGCCGTGACGCCTAGAGGTGGTAGCGTCCGCCGTGACGCCTAGAGGTGGTAGCGTCCGCCGTGACGCCTAGAGTGGTTAGCATCCGCCGTGGCGCATGTGTTGAGATGTGATGAGAGATGTTGCTGCAAGTAGTAAAGTCAATAATTATATAGAGCTGTCCGTGTGGTCATTGTGTATTGTCCTGCGAGGAACTACTCCCCCTCTGGTGGGAGCCATCGCAGGTGGAGGCGCTGCATCATTAGTATTGTAATATATTGCCCCAGGTTCCCTATAGCGGAGGCTCAGCCTCCTGTGAGCCAACAGGTATTGCACCACGCACCCTTGGTAACATTGCATGTTCTCTCCACGCACGCGGTATATGCGATTGGGTGGGGTGATATGACCGTTACATGAAGTAAAGTAGGCTTGTTTAGCTTGCGAGAGGGCAGAGTTGAAACAGGATAGCATAAATTTGTAGTGAAGGAAGTCTGCGAGAGTATGAGATTTCCTCCAGAGGCGTTCAGAGGAACGAGTGGAGGAACGCAGCATCCGCGTGTGGGAATTTAACCAGGGTCTAGGGTTAAAAGGGCGAGTGCGGCAGAGAGAAATCATATCTATACACTGCCATCACCTGAAGTAGTTATGCAAACAAGATATGTCAAATTAATATTTGCGAGGGCCCCAGAGCCCTGTTTATTATAGGAAAAACTGCACTTTAACACAAATCATTGTAGCAAACGTGTCTGAAAACGTAAATACTCTCCCCAGAGCGTGCAACAGATCATTCAGAGCCCAAAGCATTACTTATTAAATGTATGTATATATATATTTATATATATATATATATATATACATACAGTGTGTGTGTGTGTGTGTGTGTGTTACAGAAAAAGTGATTACAAGAAACATACAGTTACAATTAAATGCAGAACAGCTTCTTAAAATAAAAGGATAAAACAAAAGAAAACGCTGTGCATCACCCTATGACATATGTTTCCTCCCAGAGAGGTCACTGGTAAGAGACGATGAGATATCCCATATCTGGTCCCAGATACACCTCTGTAGACATCTGATTTTCATAATCTTTGCTCAAACTTAAATATTCTTTCTTCCCATGTAAACCACAAAAACCCACCCCATGTCGTACATCAGATGTGAGATTGACGGTTTTACGACAGAGGAATAAAACCTCTTACCAATGACGTTTGAACTGTGCCTCATAAACTTCACTTCTGTAATACTTAGGCCACTGTGCCGCTGACCGCGCGGTGCTTGACGAGGTAAATGCTCGCTATTTAAATTTGGATGTCCCCGTTCACGCAGAGCACGCTCGCAGGCATGGGCGCTCACCCATGCTTGGCGCTTGCGTAAACAAAAAAAAACTGTCTTTGAACCGCGCTCAGCCTGCCTGCAACGCCCTCCTCCCCCCCCTCCCCTGAGCGACAGGTGTCCGCGCAACTTGGCAAGCCCCCCTCGCCCCCCGCAGGCTTGCGAAATTGCGCGGACACCCGTCGCTCAGGCTTGGACGTCACCGCTCTCCAAGCATGAGCACTGTCAGCGGCACAGGGGACTCAGCCTTACACACGCGCGAGACACATCTATACATTCAGGCGCTCAATGCGGACACAATAAGACTAAATGTGAACATCTTAATCTCTAAATTTAAGAGAAATCAGTATCTGTCTCTTAGTACCTGCTAGACCTGATGTGTCTGTAATCATTATGTGAGTCTTGGTTCGACGGATACAAACATGACATTTTTAGCATGTTCAGCAGAGGATGTCACATGATATTCTCATTTTTAATAAAGTCACTCTTGGTTTGATACCTTCTGTAGCCACGCCCCAGGCCACCCATAAATCCCTTCCAGAGAATGCTTTGAAGCTGGCTGTAAAACGACGATGTTTATAAACTATTGCCACAGGGGCCATATTTTATTCCCAAGTCTCCAGACTCTGCCCTTATCTAGACTATCAGCAATATGCAACCCATCTGGCCTTTTAAGTGAGCCCATACAGGATAGGCACCCCCAATTAAGCTCCCTTTGAAGCCTAGCATAACCTGAAACAAGCCTGGGCTCGTCATAAACCCAATATATATTGTATTTTTAACTTCAAACTGTAGCTCATTAACCCCCTTAAGCACCAAATGGATTAAAATACATAGTACCTCATGACATTATCATGACAATTACTTTTTTTGTTGGGGAGGAGGGGAAAAAACAGTACTGGACAGACAGGCACACAAAATAAGCTTTTATTTTTCCTCGCAATAGCTTTTTCTCATAAACCCCTGCTGGTTCAGTAGAAATCTGTGACATCGTGAGATGACAGTGCAGTTTCCGTTGGGACTTTTTGCAATTGCTTAAATTGAAAAAAAAATAAAAGACAGCAGCATGATGAGAAAATGACGTTACAGCAGCAATATGCTTTACTTGCCATAAAAACTAAATGTCTCCTTTCTTTTTACCATTGCAAAGTCTGTGTGCTGCTGTTTTTAGAAACCTTACCCTTTTTCAGATTCTGTATTTGGATCCTGGATTTATCAGTTGCTAAAATTGTTGCCTCCCTGGGAGGACGCAATTGCTGTTGCCATTAAGAATACAGAAATCGTCATGGTAACAGTTAATGCCAGAGAATTATTAAACAGGTGGGAAAAAAGACGACCTTGGAAATAGATCAGCAAAACACGAAATGAGTGTTACAGGGGGTGGTGGAGGGGGGGGCGGGTGCTACTTTAATTTTTTGGGTGCCCATGAATTATGATGTATCCTGAAGATCAAGAGGACCAGCATACAGTACCAGAGGCCCTATGGTGTTTCCCAATTAAATTTAGTCGTGGAACCCTTTTATATTTTGTAAAACAGAATAGAACCCCTTAAATATTTTTAGCGTAGCACATGAAAAAAAAAAAAAAAAAAGAAATCTGCCGCAGGCTAAACATTTTCTTGGTTCAAGATCATTTTTAAAAGACCCCCACTGCCCCAATATATTTTTTAAAGACCCCCACCGCCCCAATACATTTTTAAAAGACCCCCACTGCTCCCTCCCCCCAGTGTCTCTCTCTCCAGCCAGTGTCTCTCCCTCACCTCAGTGTCTCTCTCTCCCTCCAGCCACTGTGTCACTTCCTCCCCCCGGTGTCTCTCTCCCTCCCGCCAGTGTCTCTACCTTCCCTCCAGTGTCTCTCTCACATTCCCCCAGTGTCTCCCCTTCCCCCGTGTCTCTCTTCCCTCCCCCCAATATCTCACATCCATGTCTCTATTTCACCCTCACTTCCCCATGTCTCTATTTCACCCTCCCTTCCCCATGTCTCTATTTCACCCTCCCTTCCCCATCTCTTTCACACCTCCATCCCCATGTCTCTTTCACCCCCTCCCCACCTCTCCATGTCTCTTTCACCCCCCTCCCCATAATACGCTCACACTCACCTTATCACGCATGCGTGCAGCAAGGCAAACGAGCTGCTGCATGAGCTGTGTAGCACAGCGCCATCTAATGTCTGAAGGAGAAATTGCAGCTACAGACTGCTTTTTTCAGAGTGAAATCCAGCACAGTGAGTATAGCAACCCCTGGGACTGCTCCACGGAACCCCATTTGGGAAACGCTGGTGTACAGGGTATGTCATGCTATAAATGCTCGTTTTCTAAGGGAAGATCGTGTTAACCGCTACATTGCATAGTTACATACTATAGTACGGGAGATTGAAAAAAAGACATATCAAGTTCCACCTATGATAAATTTAGACGACAGATACTTATCCTATATTTGTATTTACAGTATATTGATCCAGAGGAAGGCAAACCAAAATTAGGGAAATATTATCTTATGATATCTCAAAGGGAAAAATACAATCCTTCCTGACTCCAAATATTGCCAATCTGATCACTCCCTGGATGAACATCCTTCCCATGTATACTTATTTGGCATATCCATGTATACCTTTCTAAATTGTAATAGGGAAGGGAAGCCCTATCCACAGCATTGGGTGCCTGTTCGCGATCACATGGTCACAGTCCCTAAGACTGGTGGCATTTGGGTACTGTCAGTCCTCCATCATTCAAAGGGTTAAGACCAGTGAATACCTGGAGAACATGTTTGCTGAGCAATTAAAGGAATTTTTTTTAGAAGCAAGCAGAGAAAGAGGGAGACTAGAAACCAGAGCTTGAGCAGAACGTCATCAAACACAAGAAGCTACAGGAAGGGTAACAGAAGAGCTCCACAATGAGGTACAAAGAGGAAAGTAGAATCTAAGAGTTATTGGGGGAGATGTATTTAGACAATGCCAATCCCAGCACTATTGCACGGACACGTCTATTGAAGTCTGAACTATCGCAGATTAATAAATAACCCCCATAGAGCAGACGGAAGAAGTTGCTTAGATCAGTAGCCAGCTTGAGAAGGGATTAAATACCACAGTATAACAAAGTGATAGGCACGCCAACATTTGCAACAAATAAAAAAGTATTGTATTCGCTCAATGTTTGGTTACCCTCTGGAGCCTTTATCAAGGTTCCAGAGGGTAACCAAACATTGGGCCAATATAAGATGATTTTTTTTTTCATCTTTATGGTGTGCTCATCTGTGTGTGTGTGTGTGTGTGTGTGTGTGTGTGTGTGTGTGTGTGTGTGTGTGTGTGTGTGTGTGTGTGTGTGTGTGTGTGTGTGTGTGTGTGTAACTAATTGGAAGATCACTCTTTAAGAAAGAAAAACAATGCAAAAAGACTTTTAGAAGTGTAACCCTCCCTGCCTGGCTCCTGCGGAGTTTACATCAAATGTCTCTTAACTTTGTTCAGTTGATTACCTTGTCAGGGTGCTGGATTTGTGCACACTGGGTGTTGGTAACGCAATGATGGACGCCAGGAACTTTATTTTTTCAAACAGCATCGTTATTAATCATCATCGTTAAAGTCTCATTTACATGGTACACATCACTGTTCCCTGTATGTGCGGTCTATGGCTAGGTCCCTGGTGGTGACGGTGGCGGCGCGCACCACACACCAGTCACTAACCTCAATAAGGCAGGCCCAGTGTTTTCTTGCGTGTTGGCTCACGCAGTGCAGTGGCGCATCAGCCAGCAGGGGAGACAACACGATTGTGTTACAGTGCTGCAAAGCAGTCACAAGGTGCAATGGGAGCCAATAGCAGGGCAGATAGCTTGGACCAATGGGAGAGCAGTGTTTTGAGCTTCTGGGCCGTACTTTGTGTTGTGCCTGACGTCATGGCCGCGCCCCCTCGCATTCTTTTTGGCCACGCCCCCGCACCTCCCTAAAGACTGCAGATCGCGGTATTAAGCTGTGCACGAGCCGCCAGGACGCCAGGCGCGCGTGCAGCAGCTACCAACGGGGACTTGGCCAATATCCTCTTCTTTAGCTGCTCCCCATCTTGGCCTGCTAGGAAGGTGCTGAGGCTTCACTAAATCTGGTTACCTAAAGGATGCCTCTACTTTGTAGCATCAATAGTGCTGCATCTCCTTTGGGTCCCTGCTGGGCCTTGTACTATGCTCTCTCTGTTCAGTATCCCCATCTCAGATACTGAATGCCATCATGTGGCCTTCTGGGTAAAAGTCAGCTATGGACTCTCCGATGGGGCTGGTCCAACCATGCCTCGGGCCTGCGGCTTGTTAAACACCTTCTGGGCATAGGCTGCATATCTGAATCTTTAGAGTAGCGCGGAACCATTCCTGGGAACGCTACCTAAACAGGGCACTGACCCCTACTAGAAAAAAAATAAAGGGAATCCTTACCATATACTATACATATCTATATTATACACTTTTTTTTTTACACTATTTACAGTGTGATCCCTCACCCACAACCTGACCTAGAACCCTTTCCCTCCTAAATACATCCTGTAATGACATCGCTATCACTGCATTAAAGAGGGCAAGGCTATGATTCTGCCCAGTCACTCAGCACCATGTCATGGGGAAGGGGCATTACTCTGTGTGGGCTCACACAGTTAACTACTTAAGGCCATAGTAACCCCAAAGGGGGTTTACAAAAGTATTCAGCGTACTTTATTAACAGTTTCAAATGTATCCTTAGAAATATAATAATGGACCTTTCACTCAGACTTTGAAGCAGTCAAATATTCAGGATCTCCTTTGCTATTCTATTGAACATCTAACCTAATTCATTGTTCAGCTGTCCTCTCTTACACTTCTCTACCTCAAACAAATGCTTATTATTACCATGATTTAGTCCATCGACTTCCCTACACAGATATACACTTTGCATTTTGAGCTCTTTTAACTCATTCACTCTTCCTCAGACCTTTAGTTTGCTTATCAGTTCAAAATCAAAGTTTACTACCTCCACCATTACATTCTCCAGTATCTGCAGGTCACAGGAGACATCCATCAGACTTACCTGTTCCACGTGAAGTTCAGTTCTAGAAAGCCAATTGAAACCTTAAAAGAACATCTGGTTTGTTTTAAGTACACACATCACTAATATATTGTTTGTAGCACATACTTCTTGCCTAATCAGTAACGGGGGAAGGAGCAAGAGCGATGGGGACAGGAGTAAAAGAGTGACAAGGAGCAAGAGTAGGGAGTGAAAGAGTGGGGGGGGGGGGGAGTAAGAGTAGGGGAGAGGTGGAGTAGGAGGGGCGGGTGGAGGAGTAAGTAGGAGGGGAGGGGAGTAAGAGTGGAGGGGAGAAAGGAGTAAGAGCAGGGGAGAGGTGGAGTAGGAGGGGAGTAAGAGTGGAGGGGAGGAAGGAGTAAGAGTGGGGGGAGGAGTAAGAGAGGAGTATTTTGATCATTTTTGGTACGTACGGCCCGAATGAAGTACAATGAAATTTGATTAGGCCAATCATATTAAGAGAGTTTAACACCCCTGGGTTAACAGCTGAGAATGCACCAAAAAGTTGTGGAGCGCCCACTGGTGGAAATAGTGCAATTGATAGAAAATACAGCTTAACCCCGTTATAGCGCGGTCCTCAGGGGCCACCCGCGACCACCGCGTTATAAACGGGGTCGCAGAAAAAAAATGGCCGCCTAAAAAAAAATTTTTTTTTTTTTTTTCAAGGTTTTTTTTTTTTGTGGTGGTTCCGTGTCCACTGGAGGGGGAAAGCTGAGAACTCTCCCAGTGTTCCCAGGCACGGTGAGGCAGCGGCAACAGCACACAGCACTTACCCGGCATCTGGCAGCTCTTCTCCCTGTCTCTGCTTCCTGCTTCTGCCTTGCGAGAGCAAGCTCCCTTAAAGAGACAGTGTGTCTCTGTGTGTGTGTGTGTGTATTTGACTGTGTGAGACTGTGTCAGTGTGTGTGTGTGTGTGTGTGTGTGCAGTGTGCTGTGAGTGTGTGCAGTGTGCAGTGTGCTGTGAGTGTGTGCAGTGTGTGCTGTGAATGTATGCAGTGTGCTGTGAGTGTGTGCAGTGTGCTGTGAGAGTGTGCAGTGTGCTGTGAGTGTGTGCAGTGTGCTGTGAGTGTGTGCAGTGTGCTGTGAGTGTGTGCAGTGTGCTGTGAGTGTGTGCAGTGTGCTGTGAGTGTGTGCAGTGTGCAGTGAGTGTGTGCAGTGAGTGTGTGCAGTGAATGTGTGCAGTGAATGTGTGCAGTGAATGTGTGCAGTGAATGTGTGCAATGAGTGTGTGCAAAAAAAAATATCGCGCTATAACGGGGTTGAGCTGTATATTATATGTATATTTGCCATTATATCGTAATGAAAGCGTGAAAACATTGTTTTGTTTTGAATAGCAATCAACGTGGGATTGTTGTATGATAACCCATATCAGAGGTTAGTGAATCTCTCCCTTAGAGGCTTATACATTGGGTATGGAAAACAAGTATTTTTAAAATGCTATGGCCAGTGGCTCACGGATGGCACATCTTTCATATAGCATGTACGTCTAATAAGGAAATCAGGAACTCTCTATGTTCTAGTATAAGGCATAAACTTACATACCTTACATACATGCCTGTCTTACATACAAAAAATAATTCATAATCTTTCAGGACCAGTAAAAGAAGTCATGTGAAACCGATGTTATCGGATTGGTTGATATAAAGTCTGCACTGTCATTTCATGAGGCACCAGTTTGTGAAAGTGCAATTATGAGATCAATGTAACAGTCCAACTATTTATTTCAGACGCATATTCCATAAAATATAGTACAACATAATATCCTGCAAAGGCATTATTGCTTGAATAGAATTAAAAAGTTTGCTAACAAGTGATAATTCTTTGCAGTGTATTAAATAAACTGAACATTTCTAAGCCTCACCTCACGTTATGTCTCATTCACTTGAAGGCTTAGGCTTAGGCTAAGGTCCCGTTGCACGCGTCCGCACGGCTGGCTTGCTTGCCGGCGGCGCGTGCAACTCACTGTACCGCGATCTGCGGTCTACAGGAAACTTCAGTAGGAGCGGGGGGGCGTGGCCAAACGGGTCGGGGGGGGTGCGGCCATGACGTGAGGGGGCGCGGCCATGACGTGGGGGGCCGGAGCGGGAGGTGGGCGGGAGTGGGAGGATTGACAGGGAGGGGAGGATTGACAGGGAGGGGGGGCGTGGCTTGAGTGGAGGGACCCGCTACTCTTCCCCCCCCTCCCTCCACAGGCTGCCACGGGCTGCAGGTAAGTAAAAAAAAACACACACACGCAGGCACTCATACATACACACACACACGCACGCGCACACACGCACACGTGCACACGCACACGCACACACGCACTCAGACACACACACACACACACACACACACAGACAGGCACGCACGCACTCAGACACACACACACACAGACAGGCACTCACCTGCTTTCCCTCCACACTCCTCCCCGCTCCCCGAAGCCTCTCCTCCTCCCGAAGCCTCCCCTCCCCATTGGCTCACAGCCACACCACGTGACGCGTCAACGCTAGGAAACACCATTCTCTTGTGTCTCCTAGCGGCTGACGCGCCACAGCGTGTAGTCAGCTGTGCAGCCAGTGGGGACCGGGACCGGCTCGCAAGGATTCCCCTGCTGGTGGGAAACTCGCGTGTGGCCGCCCGCGCCGAGCGCAGCGGGTCCCAGGCCTTAGTTAGCACCATTTGGTAACTTCGGGCCTTAGGAGGTCAAATTATTTCATTAAAAAGACATTCTTTCTTACAGTCCCCTACATTGCATTTCTGTTTGCTTTTTTCACAGAATTGAAAAAGTTTTTTTTTCTTTAAATTCATGAACAATGGCAATTTGATAGGCATTTGACAAAACGGTGAGAGACGGATCCAGTGCATATAGCAGCAATCGGCACTTCCGTGCAGGACCAGACTAATCATGTCTCCAGAGATCTCTTCTCGGGGTAGAAATATATATTTAAAAAAAAAAGAGACAGAAGCGCAAGCTCCATGGCGTAATTCTAACAATTTATTAACTAACAAAAAGAGAGACAGTTTGTAGGACCTGCAGTCACAAGGGGAGAATAAAATCAGGCAATTTAGAGATAATATCTCTGTACGTGCGACATCACCAAATTGGAGTCCAAAGACGGTACAGCTGGACTCAAGGAAGGTCCGTCATCCGGCTCCATCGTGCTGCGGTGCAGCTATTTGCTGGGCAGAGAGAAATTTACTTTAGGTTAATTTCTCTCTCCTCAGCAAGTAGCTGCACCTCAGCACGTGTGTGTGTGTGTGTGTGTGTGTGTGTGTGTGTGTGTGTGTGTGTGTGTGTGTGTGTGTGTGTCAGTACCGTGTTAGCCGAGCTTCAATAATCAAAAAATAAATAGACGATACCGTTCTGTGGCTAACGAAATGCTTTTATTTGTGTGAGCTTTCGGGATACACTGATCTCTTCTTCCGGCGATGTTACAATGAATGAAGCAAGCAAAGGGCATACAAGACACTGTTTTTAAGTATACCCTTTGCTTGCTTCATTCATTGTAACATCGCCAGAAGAAGAGATCAGTTTATCTTGAAAGCTCGCACAAATAAAAGCATTTTGTTAGCCACAGAACGGTATCGTCTATTTATTTTTTGATTATATATATATATATATATATATATATATATATATAGAACCATGTCAAAATGGTTTTTGAGGCAAAAAGTGACACTGTGTGCTCATTTGCATGTCATTTCCCAGAATCCCTTGCTGCAGTGGAAGTGCTGTATGCTGGGTGATAATGGGGAAAGGCGGGGTTGCAGACCTGCCTAAGACATGCAGATGAGCATACAGTTGTATTTGCATATTTGCTTTCCTGTGGAGGGTTTTTGTCACTTTTTTTACTCACCATAACTTAACTCAGTATTATGGTATAGCCTATCCCATAGCCTCTTTGCATACCCAGTTAGAATCAACCCCACACTGATGAGACCCATCAAGGTCGAAACAGCTGTCTGTGGGTGGTTTTCTGGGTATGCACCTTAACCCTGGCTGTGCTCAAAGCTGTGACCATGCAGCAAGCTTAAGCCTATAGGGAACCATGTCAAAATGGTTTTTGAGGCAATAAGTGACACTGTGTGCTCATTTGCATGTCATTTCCCAGAATCCCTTGCTGCAGTGGAAGTGCTGTATGCTGGGTGATAATGGGGAAAGGCGGGGTTGCAGACCTGCCTAAGACATGCAGATGAGCATACAGTTGTATTTGCATATATATATATATATATATAGCTCTCAAATAAAGAAAACAACTCAACTTAAAATAAGTTAGCGGCCGAGCTAATCAATCCGCAAGGATAGAAAAAACATTTCCGCTCTAGGAACACAAACATCATACCACATCAAACACTCCCCAACAAAGAAAAAGAGGACAAGAGGAACAAGAGCAGGAAGGCACATACAGGAAAAGAAGGCTAGGACAGTAATTGAGCTTCGAAAACCAAGCAGCTGCCACTACCGAAGACATTTTGAGGGTACCAAGGTCTTTTCCTACAGCACCACACCATCTGAGGTGAGCTCCGATGCAGCCGGATGACGGACCTTCATGAGTTCAGCTGTACAGTCTTTGGACTCCGATTTGGTGATGTCACACGTGCAGAGATATTATTTCTAAATTGCCTGATTTTATTCTCCTCTTGTGAGTGCAGGTCCTAGAGACTGTCTGTCCTACAGACTGTCTCTCTTTTTGTTAGATCATAAATTGTTACAGAGTCACGGTATGGAGCTTGCACTTCGGTCTCTTTTTTTCTTTTTAGGTATCTATGTGGTTTGGCTACATCACTCAGAAGCTGCAGTGTTCTCCATAAGGCTGCGCTTAAAGTGCCGCCGTAGCGTTTGCTTATAGTAAGCGTGGCGCGACGGAGCGACAGATTTGTCGCGATCGCTGGAAGTCATCTCAATTTGATTTTTCCAGCAACCGCAGCCTGACGTCACTGGCACTATAAACGTAGCCTAAGGATCATCTTCTGAATTTGGATTTCTTGTTCACTGAACTTTATTGGAACTGGTTTGGGACATTTTTTCTAATATCTGTTTAATCTAAAGAGAGTGTACCTGTTCCGGTTTGGAAGAGGTGTTTCAGCGGGCACCACGAGGCAGGAAAAACGTAGCAAATGCTGGACTGTGCTGTAAAGTGTGGCAGGAAAAACGTAGCAAATGCTGGACTGTGCTGTAAAGTGTTCCTTTATTGAAGCATAGTTAAAAAGAGGGGGGGAAAAAGGATGCCCCTGCACCTCTAAAGTGCAACTAAGTATGTTCTGATCAAGCTAATTGTTCTAACTACGAATTGTAATAATAGCAACATAAATGTACTAAAAGTATGCTTTACACCATTATCAATTAGATATTGGAAATTCCCATTACCCCTGCCATTACTTGTTTTTAAATGTAATTATTATTTTTTTCATCTATTTTTTTCATCTGTTGCTTTCTATTATGATATACACATTATGAAATTTATTTTGGTATATATTTAGATTTCATTAAGGTTTATATTTGATTAATAATATGAATTGTATTGTTTATGATGTTTAAAAGTAGATTGCTCAAATGTTCGTTTTCATTTGTTTTTAACTTCTTAGTCCCTACTGCGCATGACACTGAAGCCCATGGGTGCCGAGTGAATGTCATCCAGCTGGGACTCAGTATCCCATCATGCAGCTTGCTGTGCGTGTGGTGTCGGCTCACTGGCTGACAGGCACCATAGGTGGCGCACTTGCGCTATGTGTGAGCGCCGTCAAGCCATGAGCCTGGCAGTCTATCATACAGCACGCAGCATACCCACAGCCCATTCGCTGTATGACGTCACTTCCGGTTCACATCCGGTATATCAGTAGCCTGCAGACGGGTAGTGTTACTCTTTGAAAAAGCCCACGCTTGGGTGAAACGCGTTAGAGGTGCAGGGGCATCCTTTTTTCCCCCCTCTTTTTAACTATGCTTCAATAAAGAAATGAAAAGTTCAGTCCGCGCTCTGGCTCTTTAAACTTGGAGTGTTGGTCCCTCTCAGTTCTCTTGCTGCTTCTGTGTTTATGAGGTGTCTCCCCCACCTCCAAATGTGGTCTCCACCGGAACCCCGATGGTGATACCAATATCAGCAAAACAAGAAAAAACACAAAAGCGCACCAAGATGAGAGATAGATAATGTATTAGCAACAAATAATAAAATTAGTAACTTACATATAAAATTTCTTTAATAATCCCCGATTCTGGTGTCTATCACAGGAGTAGGGCATCACATAGGAAGTATGAAGGGTAATCTCAGTTCTGAGAGATCAGACCCGCGCGCTGGGGCTGTCTCTGTTCACTCTCCTGTCCTCCACGTGTGGTAGCGTGGTGCAGAGTGTAGCACACATGTGCAGGAACCGGGGCCTTCAATAGGTGTCCTTAGGATGCCTGTCCGTTTTTGATAGCATAGAAACGATCGGAAATAAGCAGGAACGGTACACTTGAGTGTGTGCTGGTGGTGGGTAGTAAAACCGCCAGCCACAACAGTCGCAACGCGTTTCGTTTAACAAAGTAAACTTCTTCAGGCGATATCTGGGACACCTGTTTAGGGGTCCTTTATAGGTCTAATTCTGTGCGTCATTGGTTAATACCTAATGGCTGCATGGCCAATCAGGTTCATATACTGATAGGGGCGGGCCACAATAGGAAGACCTCCCTGTTAGTGCACGACTGTTGTGGCTGGCGGTTTTACTACCCACCACCAGCACACACTCAAGTGTACCGTTCCTGCTTATTTCCGATCGTTTCTATGCTATCAAAAACGGACAGGCATCCTAAGGACACCTATTGAAGGCCCCGGTTCCTGCACATGTGTGCTACACTCTGCACCACGCTACCACACGTGGAGGACAGGAGAGTGAACAGAGACAGCCCCAGCGCGCGGGTCTGATCTCTCAGAACTGAGATTACCCTTCATACTTCCTATGTGATGCCCTACTCCTGTGATAGACACCAGAATCGGGGATTATTAAAGAAATTTTATATGTAAGTTACTAATTTTATTATTTGTTGCTAATACATTATCTATCTCTCATCTTGGTGCGCTTTTGTGTTTTTTCTTGTTATGCTTCAATAAAGGAACACTTTACAGCACAGTCCAGCATTTGCTACGTTTTTCCTGCCTCGTGGTGCCCGCTGAAACACCT
>NC_134484.1:94415904-94423404 GCF_040206685.1 Ascaphus truei | reverse complement strand
TTGCTGCGGCCTCCCGTTTAGGCCGCGCGGGGCGGGCGATGTGCAGGAGAGGTGAACGGTGATGCAAGGGTGGAGTGAACGGAGGTAAGGGGGGGGGGGAGGGTGAATGGAGGTGAGGGGGGGGGGGGGGTGAACGGAGGTAAGGGGGGGGGGTGAACGGAGGTAAGGGGGGGGTGAACGGAGGTAAGAGGGGGGGGTGAACGGAGGTAAGGGGGGGGTGAACGGAGTTGGGGGAGGAGGGGGGGGGGTGAATAGAGATGCAAGGGGGAGACAGGCTGGACTGGGGAGAGAGCAGAGAGAGAGACAGGGGGGGAGAAGAGAGAGACAGGCTGGGGGGGGGGGGGCTAAATGCTCCCAGGCAGTCAGTCGCCCACCCAGTCAGTCACCTACCTACCCAGTCAGTCACCCATCCAGTCAGTCAGTCACCCACCCAGTCACCTACCAAAGTCAGTCACCTACCCACCCACCCAGTCAGTTAGTCACCTACCTACCCACCTACCTACCCAACCACCCAGTCAGTCACCTACCCACCCACCCAGTCATCCCCCCCACCCAGTCAGTCAGTCACCTACCCACCCAGTCAGTCACCTACCCACCCACCCAGTCAGTCAGTCACCTACCCACCACCCACCCAGTCAGTCACCTACCCACCACCCACCCAGTCAGTCACCTACCCACTCACCCAGTCAGTCACCCACCACCCACCCAGTCAGTCACCCACCCAGTCAGTCACCTACCCACCCACCCAGTCAGTCACCCACCCACTCAGTCACCCATCCACTCAGTCAGTAAGTCACCCCCCCACCCAGTCAGTCATAAAGTCAGTAATACCCCCCCACCCAGTCAGTCATACCCCCCCCACACCCAGTCAGTCATACCCCCCCCCACCCAGTCAGTCATACCCCCCCCCCCCACCCAGTCAGTCATACCCCCCACCCAGTCAGTAAAATGTCAGTCATCCCACCCCCTGCCCAGTCGCCAAGTCACCCAGTCACCCCACCCAGTCAGACAGTCAGTAATCCCCACCCAGTCAGACACCCCGTCACCCCACCCAATCAACCAGTCAGTCACCCCACCCCCCCAATCACCCCACCGAGTCACCCCACCCCCCCAATCACCCCACCGAGTCACCCCACCCCCCCAATCACCCCACCGAGTCACCCCACACCCCCAATCACCCCACCCAGTCAACCCATCTCTCCAATCACCCCACCCAGTCAACCCATCCCCCCACAGTCACCCTCTCTCCGTCTCTCACCCTCTCTCCGTCTCTCACCCTCTCTCCGTCTCTCACCCTCTCTCCGTCTCTCACCCTCTCTCCGTCTCTCACCCTCTCTCCGTCTCTCACCCTCTCTCCGTCTCTCACCCTCTCTCCGTCTCTCACCCTCTCTCCGTCTCTCACCCTCTCTCCGTCTCTCACCCTCTCTCCGTCTCTCACCCTCTCTCCGTCTCTCACCCTCTCTCCGTCTCACACCCTCTCTCCGTCTCTCACCCTCTCTCCGTCTCACACCCTCTCTCCGTCTCACACTCTCTCTCCGTCTCACACTCTCTCTCCGTCTCACACTCTCTCTCCGTCTCACACTCTCTCTCCGTCTCACCCTCTCTCTCACCCTCTCTCTCCGTCTCTCACCCTCTCTCTCCGTCTCTCTCACCCTCTCTCTCCGTCTCTCTCACCCTCTCTCTCCGTCTCTCTCACCCTCTCTCTCCGTCTCTCTCACCCTCTCTCTCCGTCTCTCTCACCCTCTCTCTCCGTCTCTCTCACCCTCTCTCTCCGTCTCTCTCACCCTCTCTCTCCGTCTCTCTCACCCTCTCTCTGTCTCACCCTCTCTCTGTCTCACCCTCTCTCTGTCTCACCCTCTCTCTGTCTCACCCTCTCTCTGTCTCACCCTCTCTCTGTCTCACTCTCCATAACATTGCGGGAATGAGGTACCTGGACATTGAGGGTCTGCGGATCAGGTAAGATCCCAGGCGGGATTGCTGCTTTAAATATTGTAAAGCGGGGGCATCCAGGCACTAGTTAAGGGGTGCAGGAAACTAGTCCTTCACATCTGGCTTTTTTTTCTAGATTCGACATTTATACACACACACACAAGGACTAATTGTAGTATAATGTAATACAATAAATAAACTTATGTCAAAAACGAATGTTCTTACTAGGAATTTATTCAATTTATTTCATTTATGGTTTTTTTAAATGCGGGTCTGGGGGCGGGATTAGAGGCGGGGTTGGGGGTGGGACTAGAGGCGGGGTTGTGGCGGGACTAGGTGGCGAGTAGATTTTTTGGTTCGGCGAGTAGATTTTTGGGTGATTTGTCAAGCACTGTATATATATATATATATATATATATATATATATATATATATATATATGAGTTCTTCAGTATTAGGTGATACCTTTTTTATTTGGACTAACAATTTAAGTCATAGGACAAGCTTTCGAGAGTTATCCTCTCTTCCTCAGGTCCCAATACTGATATACAAAGGTTTCTACGAAAAACTCCCTGTCTAAGTCGTAGAAACCTTTGTATATAAGTATTGGTGACCTGAGGAAGAGAGGATAACTCTCGAAAGCTTGTCCTGTGACTTAAATTGTTAGTCCAAATAAAAAAGGTATCACCTAATACTGAAGAACATACATACATACATACATACATACATATATACATACAGGCATACCCCGCTTTAAGTACACTCACTTTAAGTGCACTCGCGAGTAAGTACATATCGCCCAATAGGCAAACGGCAGCTCACGCATGCGCCTGTCAGCACGTCCTGAACAGCAATACCGGCTCCCTACCTGTACCGAAGCTGTGCGCAAGCAGGGAGACTATAGAGCCTGGTACACATGCGTTATTTACATCAGTTATGCACGTATATGATGATTGCAGTACAGTACATGCATCGATAAGTGGATAAGTGGAAAAGGGTAGCGCTTCACTTTAAGTACATTTTCGCTTTACATACATGCTCCGGTCCCATTGCGTATGTTAATGCGGGGTATGCCTGTATATATATATACGTATATATGTACATATATATATATATATACATACACACACATTATATATATATATATATATATATATATATATAAACAAACGCACACACACACACATACACACACATATATATATATATATATATAGCAACTGTAAATATTACTGTATGTTCATTTGCATGTCTTAGACAGGTCTGCAACCCTATCTTTCCCCATTATCGCCCAGCATACAGCGCTTCCACTGCAGCAAGGGATTCTGGGAAATGACATGCAAATGAGCACTCAGTGCTTTGTAATACGAGCTTGAGACAAAAGGTGGCACTGAGTGCTCATTTGCATGTCATTTCACCTCATCAGGGTCATCGTTACAAAATGGTGTTTAGCGAAGAAGATAAGCATGTTATGAAGTGATTGAGACAAAGCAAGGATTACGGTCCAAAACACTTCCATAAAGTGTTTCCTGGTAAAAGTTGGCCGCTAGGAGGACTAACTCATTAAATTGATGCCATGGGTAGTTTCAAGCATTGTTCGGGTAGTGGTCGTCCGGGCACTATTCGCACAGTGGACAAGATTGATGAAGTGGAAGATCTGGTGTTGAGCCAAGAACATGAGCTGCAGATATTTTGAACACACTGAGCTCAAATGTTATAGTAATCTTACTGTTTCAGATTAGATTACAACAGTTTAACACATTTACAAGTTACAAACAAAAGACTCCTATTTCTTGCTTAATGAACAGGACTCGACCGCAGTGTATCTGGTATGTGTTGACATACTACCCCGTGACATCAATTTAGTTATCATCAGTTGATTGTCTACATTGTACTCCTTTAAATCAACATAACAAAATACAATTGTGCAAATTTTCATCCGGATTGAGCGAAAAATATATAAAATATGATGAAAAATGAAAAATTATTCATATGCACACAACTTACCATGATACCACCATTTTGTTTTCTTTGGATTTTTGTTGCAAGTTCTTACATAAAATGAATTATCTGGAGGCCTTCTCTGTTGGTATAGGTTGGAGGGGGGGAGAAAACAAATGGACATTAGGCTAAACAACATTTATCATACAATCTGAAGGTCATTTACGATTGATAATATATATATATATATAATATTTTTTTTTTAAACAGTCTTGTTGTCCTGCCACCCCTTCACGTGGCCCCGGTTTAATTTATTCAGGGATAGGTGTCTAATAATAGGAGTGCGGTAAGAAAATTTGCATTTTGTTGACAATGTTTAGCCATCACCTTGTTCTGTATCAATGTCAATGACAAAGAGCTGTACGTGTTAGAACACAGGCACAATTGCTTATACACAAAGAAGTGTATATAATTTAATATCATTTCATATTATGTAAAGGTTTCATAGCTACTAGCAGATAAAGTAACTTTCCTAGGTCTTGTCTTCTTGCTCTGATTGAAATTAGTCTCTCTGATTCTGATACTGCTTCAGAGGCTGCACTGTCCTATGATAGCCTTTCCTTCTCTCCTACTACCTGTGCTCACATTTGTGGCGGGGCAATGGGATTTCTTCTCCCCACTTCTGTTTCGAGCCATTATCTGTTCCTGCCTTTCTGTCCTTCCCTTAAGTTTCAGGTTATCTAAATTTTTTCCCCAGTCGCC
Organism: Ascaphus truei; assembly: GCF_040206685.1. NCBI lineage: Eukaryota > Metazoa > Chordata > Amphibia > Anura > Ascaphidae > Ascaphus > Ascaphus truei. The sequence goes on along the minus strand of NC_134484.1, from coordinate 94,418,772 downwards.
ATACGTTTTGCTGTCATCTATTTTCGTCCTCCCTCTACCTCTACTGACTGAATCTTGGCTGTCCTTTTGGAAAGTTTGGTTATATTAATGACTCCTGTCTCCTGGGCTTCCTGTTGCCTTCACTAATGCACTGCTTGCAGTACCCATAATGATGGCTTCTACTTGTCTTTACTTAACGGTTCTCTTGCTGACGTTTCTATCTCCATTTTCTGCTTTCAGACCATTACCTAATCTCCTTTGCTATCTCCAATTTATCTTCCATCATACCGCCCATCTCCCCTCACTATTACAGACGTGCGTTCTATGGACCATTCTGGAATCCTCTGGCTCTACTCTCCTCCTCTGACCATGACAATCTTGTCACCACTTACAACTCTACCATATCCAACTGCCTGGACTAGCTTGCACCCCATCTTCTATGGCACAATCCCTGCAAAAACACAATACCCAAACATGCATTCTACACTCCTGCACTTGCTTCTCTGAGCATCTATAGAAGAAGTCTTGCGCTCTTGCTTATTTCTTCCTCTACAAACGGTCATGTTACAACATTTTGTACACTATTTTTACAAAAAGTAAATTTGAAGTATGTGTACCTGCTTTTTTCCAATTTCTAATAATGCTCAGTGTTAAATGGATGTGCCAGGACCTCGATGCATACCAACATTGCATTTCAAAACAAAAAATATCCGTTGCACACGATCCAATCGATGTAGCAAAACAAGCTTTACATACTCAATGTTTTTATTATCCTTAAGACGTGACAGCACGATGTCAGGTGAAAATAGTACTGTAGTGCCCCACTTATATGGTGGATTCCGTTCTAGGCTGCCACCAGAAAAAAATTAATTTAAAAAAAAAAAAATTTGCAGAAAAGCGGAACATAGCATTTGCTATTTTTTCCGTCTTTTCCATCTTCTGCACATGCGTAGACTCGGGCGGCCCCCATTCTGCGCATGCGTAACCTCGGCCGTCCCCCTTCTGAGCATGTGCAGACATGGCGGCCCCCTTCTCAGTACCGCCGTAAGCGGGCCCTACTGTATATCTATCTATAGTACTGTTACCCCAGAAACTTTGTGCCGTTACTGTCTCAAGGAAAATAAAAACGTTAGGAGTATGTAAAGTCTTTTTTTGCTTCCACTATTTTTAGTCAAGCAAAGTTATCTCAATTTTTTAACACTCACAGGTGAAAGCTACAATGGCTTTTCTCTGTGTTTACACGTTTTCTCTGTTTTTACACAACTTTTGCCGACTACAGTACTTCAAAAGACAAGGTGTTCTATAACAGATGGTAGATCTCCTCTGTGCCTTCCTCCATACCTATTTTACTGAATTCATCATTTATTCCAGATGCTTTCTCCCCTGTAACAAAGGAGAAAGGATCTCAGTTACTCTTCTGTCCCTGAGCTACCTGCCAGCTTGATCACATTCCTTCCCCTCTCCTCTGACTGCTCATTTTCATCTGATCCCTGCAATCACATCTACAAGTATTTCCTCTCCTCAGGTATCTTTCTTCCATGCGCCCCATTCTCAAAAACATCCTAGATCCTCCCTAATCAAGTTTGTGCATTACAGCACTCAAAGTAGCCAACAAATATTCCAAGGACAGTACTCCCTTCTCAATCTACTTGACTTGCCTGATGCTTTGGACTACTGTTGACTACACACTACTCTTAAGCCCTCTCTTGGCTTTCTTCCTATAGGTCATCGTTCCTTTAATATATTTACAGCTAACTCCTCTTCTTGCTCTGTTTATCTGTTGGTGTACCTCACAGCTTGGTTCTGGGATCTCTTCTTTTCTCTCTATACACATTGCCTTTGTGATCTTATTAATCCATTTAGCTTCAAACATCACCTGTATGCAAATGAGAGACAACTGTATTTATCCCTAGTGAACCTCACATCTTCAGTACAGTCCCAGGTCTCCAACTGTCTCACAGCAATCTCACCCTGCATGATAGCTACATGGCTTAACCTCATTCTGGCAAAGGCTGACCTGCTCATAAACCTGCTTAAATTAAGCCCCAATGTACCATTTTCCATCACAGTCACTAACACTACAATCCATCCAGTATCTAAGCCAGGTGTTTAGGTGTCATATTTGACTCTTCTCTTTCGTTCTGCCTTCATCGTAATGCTATTGCTAAATCTGGCATTTCTTTCTCTGCTAAAATATGACATATTCTCAGTTTCTCTAGAACTAAAATGATAATGCATGCCCTCATTCTCTGAATGTTACATGCCTTGATGCACTTATCACATATGTACTATTATATTTCAGCACTGCGTACCTTGTTCGTGTTAAATATACATACAGCACTAGTCTTGAACCTAAGTACGATGGGATTAGTCAGGTGCTTTAAGTACTGTACTTTTAAGATTAAAGAAATACCCATTGGATCACCAGTCACCCACCACATGCTCAACACAGCAACAGAACATAGAAGGATAAGAGATTGAGATAATAAAACATGTCCCAAGTTCAATTTACCATGCATGTTTTTAACCACTTCAGTTTACGTTAAAATGCTCGAGGGTGTCAAATTATCAAGATGTGTTTGCCTACTTTGGTGCAAGGATTTTTTATTTTTTTTAATCAAAACGAATGTATGAACATTTATTTTCCTTCACATACAGCAAGGGTGGGGAACGTCAGTCCCGAGGGCCGTATAAGGCCCTCGAAAGCATTTGGTCTGGCCCTCCTAAGGCAACTGCTATAACCGGGGTCGCGCTAATTTTTTTAAAAATGGCCGCCGCGCGCCCGATTAGGAGGAGGGAGAAGGTGGTGTGAGGCGTCGGCAGCCCTACACAATCCCCAGTAGCCACTGTACTAGCCCCAGAAATCCCCCAGCAGCCACCGTACTAGCC